>NC_062224.1:54876477-55079391 GCF_902686445.1 Sciurus carolinensis
ATTTGTCTTGGGAGTTACTGCAGATATCACTTTCTGAGCAAAATTTAGTTGTAACATATTCAAGATATTTGTAATATCTGTAAGCATTTGCATGTAAGAAAGTGGAAAATTGGGACTGAGGATATAACTCAGTGGTAGAGCACTGGCTTAGATGTATATGAAGCCCTCAGTTTGATTCCCAGTGCTGAAAAAAAAAAAGAAAGAAAGAAAGAAAGAAAGAAAGAAAGGAAGGAAGGAAGAAAGAAAGAAAGAAGAGGAGGAAATAAGAGCAAAGCTTCTTGCTTTACAGCATAAACTCTGGAATCAGACAGCCTAGGTTTGTAACCCTGCTTTATTGTTCTGTGTGATCTTCAACCAATTACTTAACCTCTCTGTGTCTCAATTACTATCTGCAAAAATAATTGCTAGCATCCATGTTATATGGTTGTTATGAAGGTTAATAGGACCCGATAAATGGTAAACTCTCAATAGATTATAGCTATTCAGTTCAACCATTTTAAGATGACACCTATCTAAAGGTATAGTGTTTTCTAGGTTCATAAGTGTTTTTAAAATCCTGCTTAAAATTAATAACTTTTAGTACAATTAAGTTATTATAAAATTTAAAAAATCATTTTTATGTAAAAGAAGTTGCTTTTATGAGTGATATGTACTTTAGAACTCAGCAAGAATTTTTTTAGTACAAAATATTCTTTTATCTAAAAATTAAAGTTTGTTTGTACTTGGAATTAAGTTTTTCTCTGCCTGCCAATTTATAAATAATTATAACCAGTTACTTTCTGAATATGAGTTCTAACATCAAACTTTTGATACAGATATTTATGCTCTTATATTTAAAGAGATGTCAACTGCAGAATACACTAGGATTAGAAAATTTGATTTTGAAAGTTCTCTTCTGTATCTGAAGAGTCTGCATCTGCATATTCAACACCTATATTTCAAAAAAAATTCAACTGCATCTGTGCTGAACATTTTTTGTCATCATTCCCTAACAATATGGCATAACAATGATTTACATACATTTTTGTGGTATTAATATCATAGCTAATCTAGAAATTATTTAAAGGATATGGGAGGGTGTGTGTATGTTATATACAAATAATATTTCATTTTATAGAAGGGACTTGAACATCCATGGATTTTGCTATCCGTAGTGGTTTTTGGAGCCAATCCTCCATGGATACTGAGGGATGACTGAATTTTTATTAATAATTCAGTAAATTCATTAACAGTTTTCTATTCAGCACCTGCCAGGTGATTCTATAATGTAGTGGTTCTCAAGCTTTGGAATGACCTGAGATTCATTAAAGCCCCCATTGCTAGGCTCTACCCTCAGAGTATCTAATGAAGTTTCTTCCCATTAATGGCCATGCTACCTCCCTTCTTCCCTCTCTTCCTCCCTCCCTCCCTCTTTCTTCCTTCTTTCCTTACTTCCAGCTATACTTCCCAGGCTGACCTTGAACCCTTAAATTCCTGGGCTCAAGTGATTCTCCTGCCTCAGCCTCCTGCCTCAGCCTCCCAAGTACCTGGGACTACAAGTGTGTGCCACTGCACCCAGTTAGATTTGTCTTTCCAACCAGTGTTTAAGTGATGTTGATGATGCAGGTTATAGGACAACACTTTGAGAACCACTGCTATCATTCACAATAAGAGGGACAATATTAAATTCATATTTTCTTTTTATACATATTTAATTTTGATTGAGATAAATTCTTAATTTCTCATTTGAGTAAAATTTTTAAAGAAATCTATTATATATTTTTATTCTCTTTGATCCAAGGGGCAACTATTTTTTTGAATAAGTATTTAACTTTGGATTCCAAGGGTCAAATAAAATCTAGCAAAATCTACTTTTCAGAAAGCTATTTCTGGATTCCATTGACAATACACTTTTTTTCTTTTAAAACTTTCTGTATCAAGACCTCTTGCATTTTCTTTCTCCTTCTTACCACACTTTTTGAAGATGATAGCAATTTCCTTTTATGGAATCTTAGAATTTCATTTTGTCTGAGTGACTTCTAGAAACATCATTTCCTGTATCTACCTGCATATTGCCTATAATTACACTGAATCATCATTTGAAAGTACAATTTGTGGAATGTGACACTCTGAATAATAATCCTTGTTAGCAGGAAATGTTGCTTATCTGGTATAATATGTGTTAATTTCATGGAGAAAAATGTGGAGCAAATATGAAAATATGTTCAACCCATGTACACATCAGAATTATACAACCACATAAAAATGCAGCCATTATTTAGATAAAACTTAGAATGTGACAGATAACTAAGGACAAATTATTTACCTGTCTAATAAAGTCTTGCCACTAATTTCCCCTCATGTGTTGACACCAAATGTACCTAATACTGGCCCTTAGAACTTGATTATCTTCTGTAATTTTACCCTGATGACCAATTATACTCTATGTTAATTTCTTAGGCACCTTCTTCCATTTCCCCCTCCTGCTTCCTCTCTTCACCTTGCTCATCTCCCTTTTCTTCTGAGTTATCTCTGTTTTTGAAGCTGCCCCTCTACCTCAAATCCCTCAGGGTGATGGCTCTTCCCTTTCCTACACAGGGCTGTGCCAGGAATGAGTTATAATTGTGGAGTTTGTTGTTACTGCCACCTTTTTATTACCATTCCTTCCCATTTTTGTGGTTTTCCTTTCATTCTGGGTTGTGGGGAAAGCATGATTTAGTAGACAGAGCTTGGCATTAAAATCAAGCTCTCAGGGCTGGGGAAGATAGCTCAGTAGGTAGAGTGTTTGCCTTGCAAGCACAAGGCCCTGGGTTCGATCCCCAGCTCCGCCAAAAAAAAAAAAATCAAGCTCTGGGGCTGGGATGTAGCTCAGTGGTAGAGCTCTTGCCCAGCATATGTGAGCTCCATCCCTAGCAACACCTGTCCCAACCCCCGGCCCCAAGAAGAGCTTTGGTCACAGTTTAACTATCAGCTTCAAGAACTGTATTAGAAAATTCAGATTCCCTATCAATTTAGGCCATTTTATTTGCTTATTTCCTAAGTTTGTAGTGAGAACCAAATTAGACAATGTAGGCGAAAGTGCTTGATAAGCATAACCTACATGTCAGGGCCAGAATTAGGGTGAAACAAGGGAGGTACATACTGCGACAAGTTTAAGGAGGCAAATGCTCACAGTTCAGGGCTGTGTGAGGGTAGCCTTTCATTTTTTGTCTGTGACTAATTGTCATTTGCTACTCAGCTGTGACCAATGGGTTAAAATCTTAGCATGAATGACTGCCATTAAATAGATGAAATACTCTTATTTCTCCCAGGGTAGATGTACTTAACAGATACTGCAGTCTCAGGATTAAAGAAAGTTCTTAGCTACTGAGGGAGCCCTTCAAAAATTTGCAATGGATACATAGTAGCCTACCCTACCAATAAATAAGGCCAGTCCTTCATTTGAACAACACTGAGCTAAGAGTACCAGGGAGAAAGAAGCTTGGAAAGAAGCTTGCACTTTAAAAAGAATTTGCATCTAATGAGCTCCTTCTCAAAATAATTTTCCCACAAGGGCCCTCAAAATAAGTTTTAAAAGAATTTTACTATATTTAGTTCAGAATCCACATTAAAAAAATAAAAGCAACCCCCCCACACACAATTAAAACAGAAAAGCCCTTTCTGTGACTTACTCTTGAAGCTCTTATGCTTCATAAGAAGACTTAAAGAAAAATTTTCTCTGCCTCAATATAACATTAAGACAAAGATTACTACATAGTGACAAAGTTAAATCATCTCCAGAGGATAGAGTTACTTGCTCACTAATGATTATCATCTGCCAAGGAACTAGTATGCTATTAATACTTGTAAAGCTGCCTGGACTAGAAATCCATTACTAGCAAAAGTACAAGTCCATTTTTATTCTAGATAATTAATCTAATTTGACTAATCATTGTGGAGGAGAAATGGATGCTAACTCTTCTCTATGAAAGACAAATAGATCTTCAGAGAGA
Organism: Sciurus carolinensis; assembly: GCF_902686445.1. Classification (NCBI taxonomy): domain Eukaryota; kingdom Metazoa; phylum Chordata; class Mammalia; order Rodentia; family Sciuridae; genus Sciurus; species Sciurus carolinensis. Next base: position 54,880,449 of record NC_062224.1, read on the forward strand.
CTTCTCACTGAATGGACTTAAAGCCATAGGCCCCCTTATTTATGCCTCTCTGTGTTGAGTGAATTCTTCAAGTGCAGAAATATGTCCAGACTAAGCATGCTAGCAGAGGTTACCTAGTGCCTGCCGTGGTGTGTAAGAAAGGAAATGGAGGAAATGGACCTGGAGAGGTGAGCCAGGAAAGCTACAAGAACCAGGTTCCCAACCTCAGAGGAAAAGAACAATAACCACACCCAATCTGTTCAGAGATTACAAAATTGGGATCTGTAGTACTTCATTCTTGTACCTCTGTTGCTTCCTTCACAGATAACTGAAAAGGCATTAATGTTGCTTTAAATACGATCGTGCTTACAGAATAAAGTTCAAAAGTGTTGATTTCACCTCTTTACTCAATCTCTGCTTAAGAAACCTCTGGCAAAGAAAATGCATGGTTGAGGTGTGTTTACAGGGTTCTAGTCAGTTTTCTTCTACCAAAAGTGAATTAAACTGGAAAAATGAGAGACTACAGCAAAAGGAAAAAAAACTTAGTATATATCTGGCATCAAAGCAATCAGCAGAAAACTCTTCAAAATGAATATGTCATGTAGATATTTCTGGATTAAAGTGACTTTACTCTCAGTAAAATTATTTTATTGACCCTCCTTTGGGGTCTGATTATTTTGTCCTATTCTGAAGCTGTCTTTTTTAGTCATCCAGGTCTATTACTGGAAAATTAGAAAATGTACATCAGCAGGAAATTAAAATCACAGGGAAACCTACCCCTAAAGACAAACCTTGCTAACATTTACATTGTGTATATAAATATTTTCTTCCAGGAGTTTTCAAGATGGCAGACTGGAGGGCAGCTGCATTTCATGTTGCTCCAGGACTCAGGATTCAAAAGAGGAGATAGTGAGTGACTTGGGACAAACTCAAAGCCGCTGGGTGAGTCTCTCCCTTTGGGGAGGCATCCCGGATGGGGCGGTAGCCCTGGAATGCAGGGAACTTTGTGAAGTAGAGTTGCCCGGTGAGACACCCCTCCCCCCGCTGGAGCAGTAAACACAGACCACTGGGAACTTTGCAGAGGAAGCTGCTTAGCACAGCGCTTGGTTTCAGAGTAAACCGCCGGGCTTTGGTGGCTGCCCAGAGGACAGCCTGCATAGGCAGGCGATTTGGTGCAGAACAGGGTCCCAGGTCCTAGGCAGCTTTTCGGTGGAAGAGCTGCAGAGACAAGCTCAGGGGCACAGCGAAGGTTCCAGGACTGCGGGCAGATTCTCTGAGGAGAGGCAGCCTAAGGAGACTAGTCAGTGAAGGGTGAGGCTCCCAGGCCCAGGAGGTAGGTCTGGGCCCCTGGGAATGTTGCCTGGGAAGGCTGCCCTGCCCAGGCGGCAAGATACCCCTCTCCCCGCTGGAGCAGTGAACATGGACAGTGGGGAAATTTGCAGAGGAGGCCGCGCAGCACAACGCTGGGTTTTGGAGTAACCTGCCGAGGCTCCAGCAGCTGCCAGAGGAAGAGCTGGGTGGCGAGCTGTTTGGACTCAGAGCAACCTCCTGAACAATGGGAGGGGGAGCTGTCCTGAGGAGGAGGAGGTGTGCAGTGAGTTGCTTGGTCTTCAAGCGCCCACACAGAACACCAGGTGGCTGCCTGGAGGAAGAGGTGAGCGGTGGGTCACTGGGGTTCGGAGCATATGTACGAGGCTCCAGGTGGCTGCTCAGAGGAGGGGTCGCATAGCCAGGCAATTAGGTGCAAAGCACAGTTCGGGGACCTAGGAGCCTTTTGGTGAAAGAGCTGCACAGAGACAAGCTGAGGGGTGGAGTGAAGGTTCCAGGACCGCAGGCAGCTTCTGTGAGGAGGGGCAACCTAAGGAGACTTGTCTGCGAAGGGTGAGGCTCCCAGGCCCAGGAGGAAGGTCTGGGACCCTGGGAATGTTGCCTAGGAAGGCTGCCCTGCCCAGGTGGTAGTTGTGGACTGAGGGGTACCTCTAGGAGGGGAACTGACCAGCGAGACCTCCCCACTGGGTGAATCTTCCCTGCTGGGTGAGGTTTTCCCACAAGGATGGTAAAACCAGAGACACAGGCACAAACAGGCATTGCCTCAGCCCATAGCCTAGTTCCCCTTTGGATGACCATTGGTCAACAAGTGGAGGCAACTCTGCCCACTATCAGGGAATATACCCCACCTGAAGAACACCACTCCTAGAGAGGCAGCTTCTTTGGGGAGCACCACATTATCAACTTCCTCCAAGACTTCAGGCTACTGAAGGATAAGAGGGGATACACTAGCAATCTTCAGGGACATTATAAGTCAATAGAGGAAATCTGCAACATCTCAGCAGTCCACTGATACCTGAACGACATGAGAAAACAAGGGAAGAAAATGCCTCAAACAAATCTGGATGTTACATCAATAAAATCCAATGACAGCATGGCAGAAGAAAGGACAGAAAGGGAGTTCAGAATGTACATAATTAACATGATAAGGGAAGCAAATGATGAAATGAAACAGCAAACGCAGGCATTGAATGAACGCACCAATCGACAGTTAAAAGAGCAAATACAGGAAGCAAAAGACCATTTCAATAAAGAGTTAGAGATATTGAAAAAAAACAAACAAATCCTTGAAATGAAGGAAACAATAAACCAAATTAAGAACTCCATAGAAAGCACAACCAATAGGATAGAACAACTGGAAGACAGAACCTCAGATATTGAAGACAAAATATTTAACCTTGAAAACAAAGTTGAACAAACAGAGAAGACGGTAAGAAATCATGAACAGAATCTCCAAGAGCTATGGGATATCATGAAAAGGCCAAATATGAGAATTATTGGGATTGAGGAAGGCTTAGAGAAACAAACCAAAGAAATGAACAATCTATTCAATGAAATAATTTCAGAGAATTTCCCAAATCTGAAGAATGAAATGGAAAATCAAGTTCAAGAGGCTTATAGGACTCCAAATACACAAAATTACAACAGACCCACACCAAGGCACATTATAATGAAAATATCTAACATACAAAATAAAGAAAGAATTTTAAAGGCTGTGAGAGAAAAGAACCAAATTACATTCAGGGGGAAACCAATATGGATATCAGCAGATTTTTCAATCCAGACCTTAAAAGCTAGAAGGGCCTGGAATAACATTTTTCAAGCCCTAAAAGAAAATGGATGCCAACCAAGAATCTTATAACCAGCAAAACTTACCTTCAGATTTGATGATGAAATAAAATCCTTCCATGATAAACAAAAGCTAAAAGAATATACGAAAGAAAGCCAGCATTACAGAACATTCTCAGCAAAATATTCCATGAGGAAGAGATGAAAAACAAAGAAGCAAATCAGCAAAGGGAGGAAATATCCTAAAGGAACTGTCAAATAAAGGAGGAACCAAGTTGTGTCAAAAAAATAAATATATAAATAAAATTTTAAAAATGAACCAAATGCCCGGGAATACAAATCATATCTCAATAATAACCCTGAATGTTAATGGCCTGAATTCATCAATCAAAAGACATAGACTGGCAGGTTGGATTAAAAAGAAAGATCCAACAATATGCTGCCTGCAAGAGACTCACCTCATAGAAAGAGATACCCATAGACTAAAGGTGAAAGGATGGGGAAAAACATACCATGCACATGGACTCAGCAAAAAAGCTGGAGTATCCATCCTCATTTCAGATAATGTGGACTTCAAGCCAAAGTTAGTCAGAAGGGATAAAGAAGGACATTTCATACTGCTTAAGGGAAGCATAAATCAGCAAGATATAGCAATCATAAACATCTATGCCCCAAACAGTGGCTCATCCATGTATGTCAAACAAATCCTTCTCAATTTTAGAAACCAAATAGACCATAACACAATAATACTAGGTGATTTTAACATGCCTCTCTCACCACTGCACAGATCTTCCAAACAAAAATTGAACAAAGAAACCATAGAACTCAATAACACCATCAATAATTTAGACTTAACAACATTTATGGAATATACCATCCAACGAAGAGTGAATACACTTTCTTCTCAGCAGCACATGGATCCTTCTCTAAAATAGACCATATATTACGCCACAAAGCTAATGTTAGCAAATACAAGAAGATAGAGACACTTCCTTGTATTCTATCAGATCATAATGGATTGAAATTAGAAATGAATGAAAGAGTAAAAAACAGAAACTACTCCAACACCTGGAGATTAAACAATATGCTATTATATGATGAATGGATAACAGAAGATATTAGGAAGGAAATTAAAAAATTCTTAGAGGTAAATGAGAACAAAGAAACATCATATCAAAATCTCTGGGACACTATGAAAGCAGTAATTAGAGGAAAATTTATTTCATGGAGTGCATTCAATAAAAGAAGTAAAACTCAACCAATAAACGACCTAACACTACAGCTCAAAGCCCTAGAAAAGGAAGAACAGACCAACACCAAAAGTAGTAGAAGACAGGAAATAGTTAAACTCAGAGCTGAAATCACTGAAATTGAAACAAAAGAAACAATACAAAAAATCGACAAAATAAATAATTGGTTCTTCAAAAAATAAACAAAATTGATAAACCTTTAGCCACACTAACAAAGAGAAGACAAGAGAAAACCCAAATCACCGAAAATTCAGAATGAACAAGGAAATATCACAACAGACACGATTGAAATATAAAACATAATTAGAAGCTATTTTGAAAATCCTATATTCCAACAATGTAGAAAATTTCAAAGATATCAACAAGTTTCTAGAGACATATGAATTGGCTAAACTGAGTGAGGAGGACATACACAATTTAAATAGACCAATTTCAAGTAATGAAATAGAAGAAGTCATCAAAAGCCTACCAACAAAGAAAAGTCCAGGACCACATGGGTTCTCAGCCAAGTTCTACAAAACCTTTAAAGAAGAACTCATTCCAATACTTTTCAAAGTATTCCATGAAATAGAAGAGGAGGGAACTCTCCCAAACTCATTTTATGAAGCCAATATCACCCTGATACCTAAACTAGACAGAGACACATCGAGGAAAGAAAATTTTAGACCAATATCCTTAATGAACATCGACGCAAAAATTCTTAACAAAATTTTAGCAAATTGCATACAAAAACATATTAAAAAGATAGTGCACCATGATCAAGTGGGTTTCATCCCAGGGATGCAAGGTTGGTTCAACATCAGGAAATCAATAAATGTAATTCAGCATATCAACAGACTTAAAGTCAAGAATCACATGATTATTTCAATAGATGCAGAAAACGCATTTGATAAAATACAGCACCCCTTCATGCTCAAAACACTAGAAAAAATAGGGATAGTGGGAACGTCCCTTAACATTGTGAAGGCCATCTACACTAAGCCCATGGCTAATATCAATCTAAATGCTGAAAAACTGAAAGCATTCCCCCTAAAATCTGGAACAAACAGGGATGCCCTCTTTCACCACTCCTACTCAATATCGTCTTTGAAACTCTAGCCAGAGCAATTAGACAGACCAAAGAAATTAAAGGGATACGAATAGCAAAAGAAGAACTGAAACTATCCCTATTTGCTGATGATATGATTATATACTTAGAGGAACCAGGAAATTCCACCAGAAAACTCTTAGAACTCATAAGTGAATTTAGTAAAGTAGCGGGATATAAGATCAATGCTCATAAATCTAATGCATTTGTATACATAAGTGATGAATCTTCAGAAAGAGAAGTTTGGAAAACTACCCCATTCACAATAGCCTTGAAAAAAATAAAATACTTGGGAATCAATCTCACAAAAGAGGTGAAAGACCTCTACAATGAGAACTACAGAATACTAAAGAAAGAAATTAAAGAACACCTTAGAAGATGGAAAGATCATTTCCTGGATAGGCAGAATTAATATTGTCAAAATGGCCATACTACCAAAAGTGCTATACAGATTTAATGCAATTCCAATTAAAATCCCAATGACTTACCTTACAGAAATAGAACAAGCAATCATGAAATTCATCTGGAAGAATAAGAAACCCAGAATAGCTAAAGCAATTCTTTGCAGGAAAAATGAAGCAGGGGGTATTGCAATACAAGAACTTCAACTATACTACAAAGGAATAGTAACAAAAATGGCATGGTATTGGTACCAAAATAGACAGGTAGATCAATGGTACAGAATAGAGGACACGGACCCAAACCCAAATAAATATAATTTTCTCATACTAGACAAAGGTGCCAAAAATATGCAATGGAGAAAAGATAGCCTCTTCAACAAATGGTGCTGGGAAAATTGGAAATCCATATGCAACAGAATGAAACTAAACCCATATCTCTCACTGTGCATGAAACTAAACTCAAAATGGATTAAGGACCTCAGAATCAGACCAGAGACCCTGCATCTTATAGAAGAAAAAATAGGTCCAGAGCTTCAACATGTCGGCTTAGGGTCAGAGTTCCTTAACAGGACTCCAACAGCACAAGAAATAAAAGCAAGAATCAAGAACTGGGATAGATTCAAACTAAAAAGCTTTCTCTCAGCCAAGGAAACTATCAGCAATGGGAAGAAAGAGCCTACAGAGTGGGAGAAAATCTTTGTCAATCATACTTCAGATAGAGCACTAATCTCCAGAATCTATAAAGAACTCAAAAACTCAACACCAAGACTACAAATAACCCAATCGAAAAATGGTCTAAGGGAATGAACAGATACTTCACAGAAGAAGACCTACAAGCAATCAACAAACATATGGAAAAATGTTCAACATCTCTAGTAATAAGAGAATTGCAAATCAAAACGACCCTAAGATTCCATCTCACCCCAATTAGAATGGCGATTATCAAGAATACAAGCAACAACAGGTGTTGGCGAGGATGTGGGGAGAAAGGTACACTCCTACATTGCTGGTGGTGCTGCAAATTAGTGCAGCCACTCTGGAAAGCAGTATGGAGATTCCTTAGAAAACTTGGAATGGAACTACCATTTGACGCAGCTATCCCACTCCTTGGCCTATACCCAAAGGACTTACAATCAGCATACTACAGAGGATACAGCCACATCAATGTTCATTGCTGCTCAATTCACCATAGCCAGATTGTGGAACCAACCTAGATGCCCTTCAGTTGATGAATGGATAAAGAAACTGTGGCATATATATACAATGGAATATTACTCAGCCATAAAGAATGATAAAATTATGGCATTTGCAGGCAAATGGATGAAATTGGAGAATATCATGCTAAGTGAGGTAAATCAATCTCAAAAAACCAAAGGAAGAATGATCTCAGCTGATAAGTGGATGATGATACATAATGGGGCGTGGGAGGGGTTAGTTTTAGGGTTAGAGTTAGGGTTAGGGAGGGGGGCAAAAATGGGCAAGGAAGGACTGTATAGAGGGAAAAGAGGGATGGGAGGGGTGGGGGAAGGGAAAAAATAACAGAATGAATCAATCAACATTACCCTATGTAAATTTATGATTACATAAATGGTATACCTTTACTCTATGTACAAAAAGAGAAACAACATTTATTTCATTTGTTTACAATAAATAAATTTTTCTTCCAGATTTTCATGCATATTTACACACACTACTTTGTTCTAAAAATTTTATAACTTGTGTTTTCACTTCTGTGATCTTTTTCCATGTAAATACATTTTTCTTAGCTGCATTACATTACATCGTATAGACATAATTTATGGACTTATTAGATTGGGTCGAAATATACTGTCATGAATGGCATCCTATCGATACAGGTAGACTGAAAAATCCTTAATATTTTTTTTTGTGTGTGTGGTGGAAAAAATAAAATACACTTTACCTTTACCTGTGCTTCATTTCAAACTCACTTCGGTAGTGTGATCTTTAATCTTTGGCCTGACAGACATGTCCACTGGAGCGGGAGTAATCAGCACTCCACCATGATCCCCCCTCTCTCTACCATTTTGGGCATCCAACCTGGCTCTGTAGGGTCATCACCCTCCTCCTTGATGGAAGAAGACTGCAGTTAAACTGCCATCTGGAACCCAGGGAGCCCTCATGCATAGGGAGCTGGAAGGGCCTGACGCCATGTCCTCCCTGGATTACTCTAAAACCAAGGACTGACAGGCATGCAGGGAGCAGTAGCTCAGCTGTTTCACTCTAGGCAGGAATGAATGTGAGGTGCTTTGCACTATTTTTCAGTGTCATCCCAGTGAATTAAAAGCCATTTTCTCACTGTGATTGCTGGTTTTAAATGCACCACTTAGTGACTGCTTTCCTACCTGGTCATTTCTCCCTTTACCTACCCTTGTTCCTTACACTTTTCACTGCATTGCTTGCATTTGAATTCTTGGCTCAGTGTCTGCTCCTGGAGATACCCAAAGCCCAGCACCTGTTAAGATCACTTCAACAGTGGAGATTATGAGGGTGGGGCCTGTTTGTGTTGTTGCAGAGATATTGCAGGAATTCATCTAGTCACTGAAAGGAAATATATCACACACCATATAACAATGTTTAATAAACAATGGACCACATCATATTCAATGGTGCTTCCATAAAGCTGAAAATTTCCTATTGCCTAGTGGTGATGTAGCTGTGGTACAATATCACATTACTCATGTGCTTGTGGTGTTGCTGGTTTAAGGTATTTTACACATTGACAGGGAAGCAGAGCAGTTAAGATCCTCTTTATTTTTCACATGCAACAATTGTACACTTTTTGAGTTTGAGATTGATTTGTGTGTGTGTGTGTGTGTGTGTGTGTGTGTGTGTGTGCAAGACCATGAAGCTAATTAGAAGCAGCCAATGTCAAAACCTATGTTTTCTGATTGGACAATTATACTCCTACAAAATGAACTAATATGGCCAAAAATAAAGTTGAGTTAGGATGAATATGCTCACCTGAATTAATTTTAGGAAACCTGAACTTTAAAATGTACAGTGTAGTAGTCCTTTCTTCTTATCCTCAGGGGATATTACCTGCCTAACATTAGGTAGAACTGATCTCTATCTCTATCTATCTATATATGTTTTTATACATCCATTCCTATAACAAAGTTTTAATTTATTATAAGTAAGTCACAGTAAGAGAATTACAACTATATCTGATAAGATGGTACAATTACAAAAAATAGAGTGTAGTTTCTTTTCTTGAGTCAAAACAAATACTAGTATTTTTGGACTGTGATTATTTAATACCTGTGTTTCATTCCTGACCCTCCACTCCATCTTTCATCTTTTTTTATTACTTTCCCAGAATCTCCTTCACTTTCTTTGGCACCTGAAGGTGAACTGCTTCTACAAAGCACAACATAGGAGGATGACGTGCAATTGTCAGCTATTCGGAGAGATAGTCGGTTGTACTCATGGGAGAGAGGGATAAGTATGGTATCGGGCGAGTGTGGTAAGCATTCTAAGAGAGGTGCAAAGTCCTTTGGGAGGACAGAGGAAGGAAAGATAAATTCTGGCAGAGGGAGAAAGGAAGGCTTGCTGAAACAGGTGGCCTTAAGCTGGGTCTGGAAAGATGGGTAGGATTTCAACAGGTGGATGTTGGGGTGGAGGAGGAGGAGAAAGAGGCAGCATGAACTCAGAAAAATGCAATACATGCTCCAGTCAGGTGGGTCGATGGGCTCACAGGTCACAGGTGGGAGGTGGAAGAGATGTGTGTACAATTAGGGGGAGGACTTTCCCCTCATTGTCTGTGAGTTTCAGTTTTGTCTGATGAACAGTATTCTGTGAGCAGGAGAGTGTCACAGTTACATTTGTATTTTAGACCATCGTCTGAAGATGCATTTCTTTTCTTGTGAGATACTCTGCATTGTGTTGTACTCAGTCATTTGCTTAACAGAGAACAGCATTCACATACTGTAACAGCAGAGCTCTTTATCATGGCTGTGGCTCTGATGGAGCAGAGCGTCTGCCTCTCTGGCCTGCTTTCCCTCTTCCATTTGTTCCACTGCCATTTGCACACTAAGTTCTGAACACACTTGTCTTTCTAGAAGTTCCTAGAAAACATCTGGCCTTGCCCTTTCCTGGCCCAGGACTTTGGTGCTAGTTCTTCCCTCAGCCTCTTATAACTTTTCCACTGGCTTCTTTATAACTGATGTTTCCTCAAAGATTTCCCTGCCCATTCAATTCAAAGTAACACTCAAGCTATTTTCTACAGAGCAACTAACAAAATCATGTATTTATTATTTACATGCTTATTTTTTACCCTTTGCCACTGTCATTGGCTCCTTAGTTACCATCCTCCAGGGTATACCCAGGACTCTGCAGAGCACACTCAATGGGCTCAATAAGCACTTACTAAATGAAAGAAATGAATGGAGGGACTGAATTTGTTAGAGAATTGCAAAGATGTTACCTTGCTTAGAGCTACACCTAGATAAATTCAGCATCTGATGACAGAGGTTGGGATCAAGGACTCTGGAACCTACTGATCCACGTAGGTAGAGTATCTTACATCTTTGGCATTCATTTCTTAATCATGCATTATATTTAGGTGGAATTTCCTCTAGGTTAATCTTTTCTTTCTTCCCCACATTTCCCACCTCCAACATTTTCTTGACATTATTTCAATTAGGTGCGAGGATTGGTAATTTTCCTAATGATTTGAAAATGGATTGCTCTTTTGCAGATGGCTGTGAATTGGTTTGCCCAAGAGCTGATCATAAGTCATGATTTGTTGAAAAGTCAGTTTTTTGTTTTCATTTTTGTTTTTTAAGTAGAAGAGGACTTTGGAGGTTATTCAGCAGCTTTTGAAACAACTCCAGCTGCCAAACTAGTAGGTTCGGCACCTTCCCTGGCAAACTGGTGTCCTGATTTACTGCAAGTTATGGCACTGTTTGTGGTGCTTTTGATAGAAAATAAATGGCTCTTAATTCAGCCTTAGGATGAAGTTCATATTTGAAATGTTTGAATAACTTTTTCAGCTTGGGATTCTACAATTAGCTATAAAATGTTACAGTCTTGTTCCAAGGATACAAAAAGTTTTTGTTGGGAGCCATCACTCCAGAGAATGAAGGGGAGAATTCTAAAGGTTGATGCTAAGGATGAAAGGTACTCCTTCTTGATATTGGAACCAAAAATGCCTTTAAGTAGGGGAAAATATATAAAATTAAGTAGGTTTGTTTGGAGAGAACTTTTAAAATTAATCTCACCTAGAAGATGAATGAAATATAACTAACTCATCTCATGACTTCTCGAGTGAAATGCAATCAGAACTGTGAGATATTATTTATTTGTAAGTCAAATAAATAAGAGAGTGTCTTATAAATATTTTTATTGTTCTAGTGGGCATGATGAGATACCATCAAAACAGGGGCCTTTTGAATATTTGGGAGAAGTAAACTTTACTTTTTGGAAGTGTTTGCATAAAAAATATTTAAACTTTTAAAAAGTCACTAAAATAATGCTTTTTGTTCATCTTCAAAATTCACAAAGGTAGAAATCCAATGTTTGATGTCTTCTGACAAATAGGATTTGTTGACATCTTGTTTTAAATTGGTGCATATTAGATATACAGCACAGTAGGTTTAATTGTGGCATATTCATATATGCATATAATATCATTTGATCAACTTGGTTTCACTCCTCACTAGCTCTCCTTTCTCTCCCCTCTCCCATCTCTCTCCATCCCCTTCTTCTGTACTAATAGTCTCCCTGCTACAAGCAATCTTCAACACACAGTTCTGTTTCTGCCTCTTACATAATGGTGGTGAGGGGAGAAATTTGCACCCCTGGCCCATGCACCAAGCTGTGAGATTTGGTACTTTGCCTGCAATATCTCCATTCCATTTCTCTGTTCTCTGATGAAATGCTGGGTACTCCTCGAGGGTCATATAAACTGTCACCTTCTTGTGCTCCCATGCATGCCTGAAAAGAATAAGGACTTCTATGTGGTCCACTCTCATCTATCCCATGTCACACATCCTCACATCCTCTACCTGGAAGTAGTAAAGCATGGTACTATGAGCTCAAACTTTGAAACCCCACACATTGAGGCCTGGACCATGTTGCCACAGTTATATACTGTGATACCCTTGGACAAGTTTACCTCTTTGAGTCTCAGTATCTTGACTTGAAAACCTACCATAATTATATTCCCTAGTTTATGAGATGAGGTGAGGATTTAATGTGATAATGAACCTAGATCAATTAGCAGAGTGTGTGTCACGGAAAGATCTCAATGAATGTTTGTTAGTACTGTTACTATGTTCATCACCTGTGTGTCTTTTTCCACTACACAGGGAGCTTCTTAAGGGAATCTTTTCAACTGGGCTTAGTCTAGTCCTGGCATGTGGAGGGTTCTCAGTGCTTTTAAATGAATAGAAGTGATTGTTCTCGGTGTCTATTAAATGACATGTGATTTGACAAGGACTCTGTCATCTGAAAGGGCTGACATTACTTTAGATACCAGACTTCACTCTTTTTCCATGTCCTTACTTGCCCTGCAGTGGCCCAGCCTCTGCCTTGCCATCCCAGTGTGATTATTAATAGTACCTTCTTTCAATCTCTGAAAAGCAGTCTAGTTTGGATGATAAATGTTATGGTCACCCTAGTTTTGAGAGGAGTATCATCAGCTTGATTCCCAGAAATTAAGTTCCTCACTACTTAATATATTTAACCACATTTGGCAGGCATCGTGGGGGGCAATTGATCAATTACTGCATGGTACTGAAGTCCTTTATACAGAAGAAATGATCCGTAAATATTGATGATAAAAGAATGAAAGGATGAAAATTGGGTCATTATTTTTTCTTTCTTTTCCTAAAAGTAGAATAGGGTTGATTGCTGAATATGAGTCTTAGATGGTAGGAAAATTGAACTGAGAAACTCTTCCTGCCGTTTAGAATGAGTGTTGAGATACTCGTATATAGATGGAATATTCAAGAGTTCAGTAATAAATCCAAATTGAAAAAAAAGAAAGCTTGTATATGCTCTTTTGTATACAACTTATAATAATATTTTCTGGGAATTTTATAATAAAATCACATATATTCGTACACATACATACAAATATATGCATATATTCTGAAGAAAGTTTTTATATATACATGTCAATATGTATATGTGTATATAAATAGAAGACAGTTTAAAATACGCTCAGTTAGCCCTTAGCTGTGGCGAGCCGCCTCGCCACCATGATAAGATGGCGCTGGTTTCCTGAAGTGCTTTCTAGGTAAACAAGTCCATATTTGGTTGAGCCAACTGTTGCAAATGGGAGCACCTATGAACATAGGCCAAGTGGCAGGAGTAGATTGGCTATTGCAAGAGTATAAAAGTGTATGAATTCGGCTCAAGAGATAGAAGAAGAAAAACCATGGTTTTATAATAATAAGGTCCTGATTAAACTGCTGAAGGAAGATTCCTGTCGTGTTTCTTGCGGGCGAGGGACACGACAAGTGGTGCCGAAACCCGGGAATCAGAACTTTCAGTGGTCAGGGGGTGCACCGGTAAGTACCACAGGTAAGTGGGGTCCACACATAGTGGGGCGCTCCTCTGTAGATAAAGAGAGAGCGGGAATCGACCTTGCATAGTCGATCAACAAAGAAAAATATAATCGACCTTGCATAGTCGATCAACAAAGAAAAATATTTTGTTTTCGCTTTCATTCTGCTTGCTCTGAATGCTGCTTTCATTATGGGCAATTCTCCATCTAGTTCATTAATACAGCCTTTAGATTTTTTGTTGCGCTCCAAAGAGCTCAAGGTCAAACACAGTACTTTACAAACATTCATTGTAAGAATTGATAAAGCGGCCCCATGGTTTGCTGTCTCCGGAAGCTTGACTCCTGCCAGTTGGGATAAGTTGGGAAGAGATTTGGATTTCCTTCAGGAGCAGGGACAATTGGAGAAAGGGGTGATACCGCTATGGAAATTAATAAAAGGATGTATTCTTGATGGTAGATGTCAGGAAGCTATTCATAAAGGACAGGAAGTTCTTGAACAACTACATGAGGAGAAGTCCGAGGATTCTATGAGTACTTCCAGTAAACATAGTGCAGGAGAGCAGGTTTATGGAGCTATTCCAAAGAGGAGACTATACCCAGATTTAAAAGCCCTTAGAACACCAGAAGAAACAGGGGAGTCAGAATCAGACGGTGATGAGGAAGTGAAAGAGCTAACGCAGCACTTACGGAAGGTGAAGATAAAAGAAGGGGGAACTAAGAGGCAAAAAGATTTTAGACAGAAGGACTATGAGGAAGAGCAGGAACCAGCTCTAGCCTATGATCCTCCCCCATATGTGGGAGGGGTTCCAAGCACGGGTAGAACTTTTAACTCTGCAGCTTGGAGGGCTGCCCATGTAGAGTTGGGGTTTGCCTGTCCTGTATTCCAGGACAATGATGGGGGAAGACATCAGGAACCCATAGAATTTAAAACGATAAAGAATATAGCAGAATCTGTCCGCACTTATGGTGTGGATGCTGCTTTTACTATCACCCAAATAGAGGGGCTCAATAGATTCTGCATGACCCCCTCGGACTGGGCCAGTTTAGTGAAAGCCTGTGTTTCCCTGGGTAAATATTTAGATTGGAGAGCCTTCGTGTTAGAGGGGGCCAATGAACAGGCTGCACACAACCAAGCTATGGGCAAACCTGCCTGGGATGTGGATATGCTTCTGGGGCAGGGTAGATTTGCCAATCAGCAAACAGGCTTTCCATTAGAGGTTTATGAACAAATTAATAAGATCTGCATTGCTGCCTGGAAAGCACTTCCTAATAAAGGAGAAGTGCGAGGTAACTTAACAAAAATTGTCCAAGGCCCCACAGAAGCCTTTTCAGATTTCGTGGCTAGAATGGTAGATGCAGCAGGAAAGATCTTCGGGGATGCTGATGTAGCTATGCCTTTAATTAAATAATTAGTATATGAACAATGTACAAGAGAATGCAGAAATGCTATTAATCCATTTAAAAGCAAAGGCATAGAGGCATGGATGAAAGCTTGTAGAGAAATAGGTGGCCCATTAACAAATTCAGGCTTAGCCGCTGCCTTCCTTCAACTTTCTAACAGGACTTCCTCCGGAAATAGGAAGTGTTATTCTTGTGGACAAGAAGGACATTTCATGAGAGAGTGTCCTAGTATACATAAGGTAGAAAGGACAAATAACGCTCCTCCAAATCGCCTCCCGGGGGTGTGTCCTAGATGTAAAAAAGGAAAACATTGGGCTAATAAATGTAAGTCCGTGAAAGATATCCATGGCCGGTTTATTGAAAGGATTGATTCAAAAAATGGCTGGAAGGGCCCCCGTCCTCAGGGCCTGCAAATATATGGGGCCACAGAGGAAGTAACCAGGCCGGACGAGTATTGGCCGTCTCTGAGACACCCCAAGAGCCCAGGAGAGCCACTAAAGGTTCCGCAGGAGTTGACCTCTGTTCCACCACCAGACTCATTTTAACACCTAAAATGGGTGTTCAGGTGATTGACACTGATTTTAAAGGATCTCTGCCACAGGACACTGTAGGTTTGCTCATTGGGCGAGCCTCTTCAATCTTACAAGGTCTTCATGTCTTTCCTGGAGTGATTAACCCAGATGCGGTGGGTTCTGTTAAAGTCATGGTGGAAGCTCCAAAAGGCATTGTGTCCATCTCCCCCGGAGATCGGATTGCTCAGCTGCTCTTGCTGCCTAGCCTACATAAGCATTTTAAAGCTGATGCCATTAATAGAACTAGTGAACAGATTGGGAGCACAGAAGGGAATAGCGCCTATTTAACTCTAGATTTGAACACACACCCTTTGGTAACTCTAAACATAGAAGGTAAACCTATCCTGGGGTTAATGGATACAGGGGCAGATCGTAGTATTATCTCTAAAAAAGATTGGGCTAGGGGGTGGCCAGTCCAGACTTCTGATCACTCACTCAGAGGGCTTGGATATGCTCAAGCTCCTCAAATTAGTTGTAGATCACTTTCCTGGCGGGACACTGAGGGGCATGCTGGACAGTTTATTCCCTATGTACTTGACCTCCCGTTTTCTTTATGGGGACGGGATATCCTGAGTGATATGGGATATCAGCTCAGTAATATTTACTCTCCAGAGTCTCGTCAACTGATGTTGAAAATGGGATTTAGACCTGATCTAGGATTAGGAAAAAACTTACAGGGAAGGAAGAGTCCGGTGCCAGCCAGGAAAGATACGGATGGAGAGGGTTTGGGTTTTTCATAGGGGCCACTGAGGCGCAGATACCCATTACCTGGAAAATGGAGGAACCAGTATGGGTATCTCAGTGGCCTTTACCCTCTGTCAAGCTGGCTGCAGCACATGAATTAGTTCAAGAGCAGTTTGATTTAGGACATATTAGACCTTCCACATCTCCCTGGAATACTCCAATATTTGTTATTAAAAAGAAGTCTGGTAAATGGCGTCTGTTACATGATTTAAGAGCAATTAATGCACAGATGCAGATAATGGGTCCAGTTCAGAGAGGGTTGCCGCTACTTTCCACTATTCCAGATCACTGGAGAGTCATGTGTATAGATATTAAGGATTGTTTCTTTTCTATTCCATTACATCCTCGAGACTCAGAGTGCTTTGCTTTCACCCTCCCAGCCTGCAATCATGAAAAACCTGATCTCCGATTTGAGTGGATAGTGTTGCCTCAAGGCATGGCTAACAGTCCTACTTTATGTCAGTTGTTTGTTGGTAAAACTCTTGAACCACTCAGGAAGAAGTTTACAGGGTTAAAATGTATTCATTACATGGATGACATTTTATTAGCAGCTAAGTCGGAAGAGCTGCTTTCTGAAATCTATTCTGAATTAATTCGGCTTTTAGAACTGCGAGGATTACATATTGCTCCAGAAAAGGTTCAAACAGGAAGCATAGTAAACTTTCTTGGAGCAAAAATTTCCTCACAAGGTATTGCTCCCCAGAAAATAACTATTAGGACTGAGGATCTTCACTCATTGAATGATTTCCAAAAACTGCTAGGGGACATAAATTGGATCAGGAGTTATCTGCATATTCCCAATGTTGATTTACTTCCCTTATATGACATCCTTAAAGGTGACCCTGATCTCTCTTCTCCTCGGAAATTAACTCTTGAGGCCAGATTGGCACTCCAGAAGGTTGAAAAGGCTATTCAAAATGCCAGTTTTACTAGATTACAAGGAGATAAGCCTGTGCAGCTTTGTGTATTGCCCACGCTCAGGCAGCCAACTGGAGTTTTATGGCAAGAAGGTCCATTGTTGTGGATTCATCCACATGTTTCTCCTGGACGTTCTTTAGAACATTACTCTGATGCTGTTGCCTATTTAGCTCTACTTGGCATTCAGCAAAGTATTCAGTTTTTTGGCGTTCTTCCAAATTCTATAATTACTCCCTATACAACCAAACAAATTCAGATACTCAGTGCTACTTTGGACAATTGGGCCATCTTGAGATGTTCCTTTCCAGGGGAAATTGAAAATCATTTTCCCTCTCATCCACTCCTTGCATTTGTTAAGGAACATCCGATTATATTTCCTAGAATAACATCTACTGTTCCTTTGTTGAAGGCATCGAATATCTTTACTGATGGTTCTAAAACAGGTATAGGAGCCTATGTTATTGATAGTCAGTTTCCCATCCAACATCAATTTGAACCAGGAAACCCACAATGGGTGGAGCTACAAATTGTCATTAAGGTTTTTGAGAGTTGTCCTTTTCCTTTTAATCTGATATCAGATTCTAATTATGTAATAGGAGCACTTAAGGTGTTGGAAACTGTAGGTGCCATCAATCCTAACAACAAAGTTTCATCTTTATTTACTCAGTTACAAAATTTGATTTTGGGCCATTCTGCACCCTTTTATCCTGTACATATAAGAGCTCATACGTCTCTCCCTGGACCTATTGTTGAAGGAAACGCAAGGGCAGATGCCGCTACCCGCACAATTTGTTTTCTTTCTTCTCTTGACAGTGCTCGAGACTTTCATAATAAGTTTCATGTTAACTCCCAAACACTTCGTAAGCGCTTCTCTATTCCTCGAGCAGAAGCGAGACAGATTGTCTTAGATTGTTCTCATTGTGTTCCATTTCATCATCTCCCTTCTCTTGGTGTTAACCCCCGAGGCTTGCGACCTCTTACGATTTGGCAAATGGATGTAACTCATATTGCAGAGTTTGGTTCCCTAAAATATGTTCATGTCTCAGTAGATACTTTCTCTGGAGTTATGCATGCCTCTGCTTTGGCAGGAGAAAAAGGCCATCATGTCATCTCCCATTGCCTAGAGGCTTGGGCCGCCTGGGGCCTTCCATGCTCCTTGAAGACAGATAATGGGCCGGCGTACACTGGTCAACAATTCACCTCTTTCTGCTCCACTATGGGAGTGCAACTGACTCATGGCTTACCTTACAACCCCCAAGGTCAGGGAATCATGGAGAGAGCTCATAGAACGATTAAAGAACTTTTGCAAAGACAAAAAGGGGGAATAGGAGCAAGCCGTACTCCTAAAGAGCGTTTGTCTCTGGCTCTTTTTACTATTAATTTTTTAACTTTGGATGTAAATGATAATTCTGCGGCTGACAGACATTGTTCGCCGCCTGCCCCCCCTTCCTTAGGGAAAGTGAAGTGGAAGGATGTGCTTTCAGGCCAGTGGTACGGACCTGATCCCGTGCTGATATGGGCACGAGGTTCTGTTTGTATTTTTCCACAGGATCGAACGGAACCGCTTTGGGTGCCTGAGCGACTCGTGCATAGGATACCTGGGAGTCTGTTAGCCTCGACTTCAGTTAAAGGTGTGAAGGAACAGAATGAAGAATCTACTGATCCTGTGGTGTCTGGTCCTGATGATCCAATGGGCCAGTCAGAAGCCAGTTTCTAAGATAAGGCTCTGGGCGGTTACTCGGGCATGGCCGATACCCATGCCGATCCATGCTGATTCCAATATTTTGCCAACCCTTTTCGCCACCACTTGTGAGATGGAAATGCCATGTCGTGATCCTATGTCTACTGAAACCTCCGTCTTTAATCTTACATCTTTTAATTTGACTGAAGTCTTTTGTTTCTCCCTTCATAGTAGCAGTCAACACTGTGTGCGTCTGCTCCTTAAAAATGTCACCTCCTGGGACAATCCCTTGCAACATAACAGTGTATCCTTAAACATACTGACTGCTGCCCTCACGCAGGTCTCACAGGGATTGCAGTCTGGATCTGGTGTGGGAAATAATAGTGGAGTGGTAAATATCACCACCCTGGTTACTGTGAGTACCGGTCATTTTCCATGGGCAAGGAAAAATGCGACAAATGCCACACGGTTTCTTGCTTCACCCGCTTGTACCCCTTACAAAAGCTTCCCCCCAATATTTACTCATTGTCAAGACAGAAATTGGGATTATAAAGAGGTGGCTCCGGGATTCTCTATATCTCCATCCCTTAAGAAGTTTTCCTATAATTTCACAAAAAATGGTACCTCTACCAGATCGGGGTGGCCCTTTTATCAGTGGCTGATAGGTAATCGGGCCGGAGCCACGGCTGACATCTCTGCTTTAGCCTTATTAAAAGGAGGCAATTTCTCTTTGCATAATGCAACAGGTACTGTCATGGAAGATATACAGAAAGGACATCAACTAGGAAACTTGTTGTTGCATAAGCAGCTATATAATGCTACTCTTCCCCCTGCTCCAGTATGCTTAACCCCCCCTTTTCTATTTCTATTATCAAACAGTTCGGAAGTGATTTTAAATTGTTCTAATGACAATATTACCTGCCTGCTTTCAGAGTGTTGGAACGGTAGTGAATCTGTTGCTGTGATTGTAAAGGTACCCACCTTTGTACCTGTCCCAGTGGAGGTCAATCCAGATAATTTTCCGTTGGTGAACCTCTTCAGAGAAAAGAGAGACTTTGGCATTACCGCAGCCATAATAACTGCTATTGCTGTCTCTGCTGCTGCAGCCACTACCGCTGCTCTAGCCATGACCAATCAAGTTCAAACAGCACAAACCATTAATCAAGTCATACAGCAAACTGCACAGGTGCTAGAATCCCAGGACCGTGTCAACAGACATATCTTATCAGGGATCTTGGCGGCGAATCAAAGGATAGATTTACTACAAGTACAGTTGGATGAACTTTTCAACATTGCACAAGTTGGATGCATTGGGAATCATAAACACATGTGTATAACTCCAGTAAGATATGAAGAAGCAAAGAATCAAAGCCACTTGATTTCCACCTTTCTTGCAGGCAACTGGTCCCTAGAAGCTGAAAAGATGATGAATCAACAATTATTGCAGATTGCGATTTTAAATGACACCCATGTTGAGCCTGTTACTTTGAGTCAGTTCTCTAGCTGGCTCACCTCTGCCTTTAGTTATTTTAAAGAATGGGTTGGTGTGGGGATCTTTGGATGTATTTGTTTTGCAGGCATTTGCCTTTGCCTTTGGTTTATTTGCAAGCTAAGAGTGCGTCAAGCACGTGAAAAGGCGGTGTTAATTCAGGCTGTGTTAGCCATTGAACAAGGGGTGTCACCTTCTGTGTGGTTGGCCAATCTGGCACGGGAATAAGTAGTATTTTTAGTATATCTCTGTTAGAGTTAGAATTATCATTTACGCTAGGTGTCTGCAGGGTACTGCTGTAATTACTATGTACTTTTCTTTGAGGACTGTGTATTTGCATCCTGGGGATTTCTTGTACTAATTAAGACTTCAATTGTCTTGTAACTTTCACCTTTGATCTTAAGCTATAACAATGATGTTGGAGGAGAGAACTGTTACTGTGTGCCTTGTGTTCACTATGGTGCCCCTGTATTGTGCAGCATTGGCAAGAAGGGTGATGTGTTTTCCTACCTCAGGCCTTTGCAGTTGCGTAAGCTGGATAAGCTCCCCCTAGTATGGTTTTCCATACCGCTATGTCTTCATGGACGCAGGATGCGAGGCAAAGCACTGCACTTGAGAGTTTTATTTTGAACCTCAAGGAAGGCATGCCCTATTGCATGTGGGTTTGATGTCCACGTCCCACCCTATGAAAAAAGGCATCGGCTTAGGTGATGTCAGGCCCGGAGAAGGCGCCACTCTGGGACTGACGTTCACTATCTGCCACTTTTGCACAGTAGGATAGGGCCTCTACCTTCACCTGTGTTCATAAAATAAAGAAGGGGGAGCTGTGGCGAGCCGCCTCGCCACCATGATAAGATGGCGCTGGTTTCCTGAAGTGCTTTCTAGGTAAACAAGCCCATATTTGGTTGAGCCAACTGTTGCAAATGGGAGCACCTATGAACATAGGCCAAGTGGCAGGAGTAGATTGGCTATTGCAAGAGTATAAAAGTGTATGAATTTGGCTCAAGAGATAGAAGAAGAAAAACCATGGTTTTATAATAATAAGGTCCTGATTAAACTGCTGAAGGAAGATTCCTGTGTCGTGCTTTCTTGCGGGCGAGGGACACGACACTTAGCAAAGGTGAAGTCAACGTTTTCCTCATCAGTTGCCCCAGCTCCTTTCCTTAACTTTTGCTCTACTCTCTTGGGGTTGTGCTTCTCCCCTCTCCATGTACCATTTTCCCCTGTGCCCACTTCTAACTGTGCAGACTGTGGCAATCCTGGACTTTTTGGATGAATTCTCAAATATCCCAGTAATATTTTTCTTTTCGTATCAGATTCTAAGTTATGGAATAAGGCCTGACATCACCTAAGCCGATGCCTTTGATCTTTTGAAATTCTGAAGTTGTGGGATTTTGCATGCTACACTGATAATCTGGGAAAATGTATAATCAGTATAAAAGAAAATTTTTCTAATAGTCCAAGAATAATCATTTATAGCAAAACCACCTGACAGAAACATATGGGTGTGTATCACCCTTATGAAGACCAAAGATATTTTTACAACCAAGGATTATTTTCTTCCCTTTATACAAATCCATATGGTGCCTATTCAGGCATCAGTCATCAGCAATGCTGTCCCATTTAACTCCAAGAATAGAGTTCAGAATTTTTGCTCTAAATTTGAATTAAAAAGAACTCAGAATTGGGAGTTAGTTGTTTTATCTTTCACAGCCTAATTACTCAAAGTCAGTGGCATATAAACTCATCTGGAGTAGAACAGCAAGCATAAATAAAGTAGTCATAGAGTATGACTTTTCTGCCTTGGAATCACTGCTTGATCTATGCACTGCTCCCTGCTGCTTTGTCTTTTGGAGTTAAATGCCTGCTTGACTCTGCAAGGGATAATACTTGCTTCACAGAGATCAGCCCATCTGTCTGCTGACTCTCTTAGTCCTCAGGAACACCATGGATGAGAACTGATGTGCCCCATCCATCCATCCATTTAGCCAGTTGTTTACTTGTTCATCCAACAGAGAATAGTTGAATTTGAGTACAATTTATTGGAGAGTCTGTCCCAGGTAAATGTCTGGTATGTGCATGTATGATTCTAGAAGTAAAAGGAGGATAGAAGGACAAAGGAGCACTAAAACAACATGGCCTAAGGACATAGGATGTTTCCCTCCGGGGAGTGACTTTCCTCTGACAAACAGAAGGTAAGGATTCTGGATAGATTCTAACAGATACATTTCCATGTTGAATCCTGTCCAAAGGTTGCATTTGCTGGTTACAGGAATTCTAAGCATGATCAAACAAACCAGTCCAAATGGGACATTTGGACTAGAGAAGACATTTTGGGGGTTGGAAAAAACCTAAGCACTTGTATTACAGAAATGATCCATCATAACTCCCTTGATCCAAATAGAAAGGAGCAAGACCAAATAAATAAACCAAAAGGCACCACAGTACTTGGAAACCTGGGAGAAGAGCCAAAGGCTACTTTACCCATCACACCAGCAAAGGTATTGTGGGGCTTCTAGAAATGACTGATACTATTTCAATTGACTTCAGCCTTGGGAAGTCCAAGCTCTGGGTGGATTTGTTATTGCAATGAGCAGTAAGAAATTGATCCAAATTAAATAACAACAACAACAGCAGCAGCAAACTTTGCTGCAATCATATGAAATCTTTCTGTTGTCCCCAAAGAAAAATGATTTCTTCCCCAACTTGGCACATATTCTATAGGTTGCACCTTGGACCTCTGTAAAATCTGTCTTGCAACACTTCCTTTGTGTACTGTTGGTTTAGGCTCAGTCTAATGGCTGGGGCATATAGGGAAGCATGGTGTGGTAGAAAAAGGGACAGAAGGAGAATTAGGAAACCTGGGTTCTAATGCTAGTTTGATAACAAACTGATCTTCAGTCTTAAAACACTTAACTTTTTGTGCTGTCACTTTCATATCTGTAAAATGAGGAGACTAACTAAATAAGTTCTAAAATTCTAGAAGTTAGAAGACGTCTAACACACAATGTGTCATGGAGTGAAGAAGGCAAAAAAGAAAATCATGGAAAGTGCACACTGTAATTTGCCTAGGCCTCACAGGAACATTCAAGAAGTCTTTCTTGGAAATAGCATTCCGGTCCTCCGAACATTCAGGACTTTTTATTTGTGCATGTCTTTACCTTGTCTCCTTGTTAACATGCATGTCTTACCTCACCTGGGAACTTTAAGTTCCTTGAAAACATAGTGTATCTTTTTTTTATCTCCTAAGTCATTTCTATGTCTGTCTACATAAATATTTATGGAATGAATTAATGGTTCTGTGAAGAGTACTTGATTGACTCTTCCTCCAAATAATTATTCTTTTCATTTCAAAGATAAAATTAAGACCCAAATGCTGCAATTTATTTATCTCACTTCACAAAATCAGATTTGAAGACTCAATTCCAAATTATTCATAGTATTGAACTGTTCTTTTAGCAAGCCTCCACAGATATTCATTCTGAAGACCTTTGCTTCTTAGTCCCAATCCACTAATATCAAAGGTCTGCAAAATAATAATAACAATAACAAGGACAATAACAAGTATATTTTTATGCTGAGCTAAAAGCATCGCTTCATTTAATTATAAAACAGCATTGTATGGTATAGATGAAGATTACTGATACTAAGTAGTAGTAATGCTAATAGTACTGATAGCATTGGAACCAAGTTTATCAGACTTCAAAATTTGTGCTCCAAACCAGCAGTGTACATGGGCTTTGTATTTTACTACACACCAATAAAGCCTACCTAGACTTATTTCCCTGGTTCCAGTATGAAAGTCAATATGAGGAGATAGAGCTAAAGTTCTTAAGGGAAGAGGCAGTCCTTCAGAGTTTTGTGGTTTTGGAGTTCTTAAGCCCTCAATCAAAATGTTTTCTTAGCCACTTAATGGTTGTGTGACGTTAGAAAAATTTACTGGACCTCAGTGAACCTCAGTTCTTTGTTGGGAAAATGTGGATAACAGAACTTACTTCAAGAAAATGTTATAATAGCCTATGAAACATTACATGTTAAAAGATCAGGGGTACACAGTAAGTGCTCAGTAAATTCTCCATCACCCCCTCCTACTCTCCCTCCTAGCATAAGCAATACCTTCCAAACAAGTTCCATCACCATAGGAGAATAAAGGAGACACTTGCCGGAACTCCTTGGCATCTGCTAGTAAAAAGAAGTTCACTCCTCCTCAGCTTAAATCCCAAATAAAACACTTTACCCCCTAGAAATCTTTAGAGCCTGCCAAGGCTCCAGAAATGTTGAAAGCTATTTGCTGTCAATGCTCCCATTGAGCTGAACAGGTGAGGTTGTTTGTTTTCCATTTACATGATTCTTTCCTGAGGTTTTTATTTGGATTCTTGGTGACCCAGAACTCAACATGAAGACATAGGATTAATGTTCTCCCTCACTCCATCCCATGGTGATACTTAAACTGAGTAAAATTGGAAGTATTCTTTCTCATATTTTTCTTCTTCTATTTTTTTTTTTTTCGTAAATGTGGTCATTGGTTATATAACAACAGTGACCTCTACAGGGACATTTTTCTTCATTAATTCATTTGCCAAACATTAAGCATCATAATTCAGGTATCACATAACATACCAGAGACAAAAAGATGAAGGTAATAATAGTCCCTTGAAGACCTGGCAATACAGAAGAGGGAGAAAAGAAAAGAGAACTCCAATGCAGCATGGAGCCGTGAATGGAACCCCATGCAGACTGGCTCTGACTCTTCAGGGCACCAGTCGATACCCCATTGACAACTGTGGCTGAGTCTCCCAAAGCTATTATCCAACAAGAAATTCTTAATGTTTGAGACCAACCACTAAAACCTTTCAAAGATACATGGCATAAGTTATAGCCTCAGGAACTCTGTCCTCCTTACAGAGGTCATTTGTCTTAAAACAATGGAAATCCCAGAAGAGGAAAGAGATGTCTTCTCCTTGTCTTGAGCACAGAGAGCCTCAGGGTTGGGTGGCACCATCAAGGCCAAACTCTGTAAAGCAAGCAGGATTCCTTTCAACTGCATCCTATTCATCCCAGACTCCAGCACAAACTTTATTGACTCACATGGTGACCCACTGCATTTGGGGCAATTTCAGGTGTTGGAAAAGTTGCCATCTAATAAGGCAAATTTATGTTTTGTTGTCTGAACTCCTTTGGGGTCTAATGAAGCCTAAGGATTCCTCAAAATAATGTTTCTAAATTCAGAAAGTATACAATATTGCAATGGTTTACATTCATACACACACACACACACACACACACACACACACACACACTCACACCCCAAAGCATAATATAGAATTATATTTTTTATAATACACTAAAAAATAGGTTCTAGTAGTAACTATTATAGTAACTACCACAATTTTGAAGTAGTGATAAATGTAAGGGATATTTTGAGACATTGGTATCAACTGTAAAGTGATATGAAAATAGGTTTTGTTTTTATTGGTGACAAAACCATGGTTCTGCTAACAAATACTGTGTTTTTTTTACATTTATAACTAGAGGGAATGAAACATATCAGTCACAGGTTAGCAGACTCCAAGATGCAATTTTTTTCCCATCCAAGATCACATATTTTCCTGAATCTCATAGACCAAAGGAAAGAACACTTATTAGACAGATTTTAAAAGCCTGTCTCTATTGCTTCTCCTAAGTCTTTCAACTCCCAAGATAACATTTTTCCAGAATTTTCAGTAATTTATGGGCAGGAATTTATTAACTTGCACACCACAGTGATGATCCCAGAAGGTTAGCATGCATTCCAGTTTGCTATGGCCAGCCCACATCATCCCGTGGGAATGAGGGATAAACTTTCAGGGATACCTGGGAATCTTCCAATAAGGACAATTTTCTTTCACTTGGGGAAAACTAAGTAAAAATATTTTATTTAATATTTTAAAACCTGAGTGGTAAGTTTTTTTTTAAAGAAAATTAATAGATTTTTAATGGTACTTTGACATTTGTACTGAAATGATCGTTTCAAACCGCTAAGGAGATACAGTACAAGAGACAAGTAAAACAAGGCCAAAAGATAAAAAAAATCCCAGGATGAATGACTGAGTTCACTATTTGTTTAACCTCTGGTAGATGTGTGTGTTTAAAGTTTTTTTGAAAATTGTCTTCTAACTGATAAGCAGCAGTCTCCAACACTAGATCTCAGTGAGGTATAGCTAGACCTCAGTAGATTTCCATCAGATTGTTGTGCCCAGTGGCTCGAGATCCCACAAAGACCACCAGACACCACAATCAATGCAAGCAACAAAGAGTCATTTATTAGCAAGCTCCAGCCTGGTCCTCTGCAAACTCGGTAACTGGTGAAGCTAAGAGGCCCTGAGCCCTTGTTTTGCAGGGTTTTTATAATGGAAGGCAAGCAGGTTTACAGTGTTGGGTTAACATATAAAATTGTATACAAAGCATGTTAGTTTAAGTTCTGGGCCTCCCTGACCTCCAAGAGGAGGGTTGTCATTATCATTAAGTTTGCTTTTTGGGTCAGCCACCTGGCCTTTACAGATAAGATAAGAGAAGAGACAAAAATTCTTTGTGGCTTTTATGAGGGGTTGAGGGCAGTTTGGGGAGAATCTCATATTTAGAGAGCCAATCTTGGGTCTCTATTGTTCTAATTCTTGCTGCTTAATGGGCTGATATTGGGCCTTTAGCACCATTAGCTGACCATATTTATTCTATCTTTAACAAAAGCAATTAACTTATTGATTATACAAGGTCCTATAGTTAAAGCTAGTAGCAACAATATTAGGGGTCCCACTATAGAGGACAACAGAGTAGTTAACCAAGGGGAAAAATTGAACAAGGATTCAAACCAGCTCTGACTAGCTTCCTGTTCTTTCTTTCTGTTTGTTAGTCCTTCTCTGACTTTTGCCATATTATCCTTGATTATCCCAGAGTGATCTATATAAAAACAACATTCTTCTCCTAGGACAACACATAAGCCTCCTTGTTGTAAAAATATTAAGTCCAAACCTCTTCTATTTTGTAAGACCACTTCAGCTAGGGAAGTTAAAGATTGTTATAAATGAGAGATTGAATCTTCTAAACGCTCTATGTCCACATCTATTGCTGCTCTTAGATTGGAATAATGTTGGTTCTGAGTGACTAAGGAAGCTACTCCAGTTCCTAACCCTCCCAAGCTAGCCCTGAGCAGCAGACTAAGAGTTAGAGCAGTAATAGGTTCCCATTTTTGTCGAATGGGGTTCTGTTTCATGCCCCATCCTTGTTCAATCATAGTCATAAAACTCTGGTGCCCATGGTAAATTAGCCGCGGAACCAATCTGACTAGAACACAGTAATCCTTTGACTGTTTTAACACACTCCAGGGGACACAGGGGGTGAGTCCAGAGGAGCAAGCCCACCAGGTATCATTGTGGGGTATTATAAAAGAGTTTTCTGCCTCAGGTTGGATTCCCCATGTCGAGTGACAGAGGGACCGGCTGGCATGGGGCACTGTTCCTAAACAGAGCCCTTGCCCTGACACTTGCTCTAGGGTTAAGGACTGTTTAGATCGCCAACGGCAATCCTGGAGCTTGGTGGAGATAGTAACATGCGCTTGTACTGCTACTCCCTCATAATATGGGGGGGGGGCAGTGTCATAGCAGAGCCAGCAGGACCTGGTCAAATTAGGGTAGGTGGCATTGAGCACCAGGAAGGACCAAGACAAAAAGCTCAGAAGGGGATGAGCTTCTGTTTGAATTGGATCTACAATTGACTGTTCATGGGGTTGTTTAGTCCTTAAGTAGGGGGCACTTAAGGAGTGGGTGGTCAGTTGTGGAGTATTTGGGAAACTAGTAAGTGGTTTAATAATTTTTGAACCTCGCGTAGGGGGGATGACCGGAATTCTTTGGGCGGGTGGGCGTAAAATTTGGTTAGGCCCTAATTGCTGGGTGAAAAGCTTTATAATCATCTGAACAGTGAACACAACCCCTAAATCAGGTCCCTCAGCATAGAGGCGTAACCCCCATGATTGGATTCTTATCCATTGTCTATCCCGCTTTCCCTTATCGGTGAAGGTGATTAAGAGGGGGTTACAACTATTGTTACATAAGTTTTTTTTACCTCGCTTGACTTCAATTAAATCACGAGAGGCTTTTATCCAATAAGCCTGCCCTGTAGTTTCACATCCCCATTTAGCACAGAAATAAGATTCTTCCCCTCCACATTCTTTCTGGTGAGAATAACCAGGATACACATAAAAGGGGAGACGCTGAAGTTCCTCCCATGAGCATAAGCACAGTTAAATTTCCTTGTTCTCCCACTAACTGTATCTGAAAGGGCCCATTTACTTAGGTGTAATTCTTCATTAACACTAATAGTGCCTGTTCCCACAGAAAAAGCCCCATTTGCTAAAGTGCAAAGGTCTACTTGCAGTTCAGGCCACCATGTCCATAAAGGGTGGTATTCAGTCACAGTCAGGCTGGGAACTCTTGCCGCCAGGTTGGTTACTTCCCAGGTGATTTCATAAGGCTGATGTGGGCTGAGGTTGGTGGCTCCAGAAACTGGAGCTACAGCTGCAGTTGTGGCCAGGGCAAAATAACAAAGCAAAAGTAAGAACATAGTCACAGTCTGTGACGGCAAAGCTTGATCTTTAATGGGTTGTCTTTGGACCTGTCCACTCTCCATGTAGAGTCATCTAGGGCAGGAAGCACAATGTCGGAAAGGGGTTCAGTTGGCTTGACGTGGGTGTGATGAATCCAGGAGGTGATGCCGTCAACTTTGAGAGCGGTGGGTGTAGTCAGAATGAACATGTAGGGGCCCTTCCACCGTGGTTCCAGGTTATCAGGAATGTAACACAATATTTAACTCTTAATGTCATTGATGTCCCCAGAAAATATAGTTAAGCTACTTAATATCATCTGATTTTTGTACAATATCCCTTTATTGGTATAGCCTGTGTTAAGTAGAGATCTCTATATTTCCATTACTTAGGGCTAAATAATCATACTAGCAAACATAGATTAAGCCTACCTGTGACTGTAGGCCTTAAACTGATTAAAATCTTCTGACTCTGGCAGTTTCCCTTGATAGTTATCAGGCACATTTGCCTAAGAATCTTTCTTTTGTAGCTTCCACTCTTAATTTTAGTGGGCTAACACAAGTGGACATCGTAAGTTACTTTTAACTATTATTTCTTTTAAATGCCCAAGAATGGTTATATTTTGGTTTTAACTGTTTTGCTGGGTGTCCAAGATCAAGCTGGTCAAATTGACCTGGTTCCTGTCTTGTTAAAGAGTCAGCTGAGTTTCCACAGGGGTCACTCATAGAAAACTTAAGAGCAGCTTCTTAGCTCCATTAGTGCCATTGGTTAGGCAGGGTCTTCTCGATGAGGTGGCTTTCCTTGAAAGCATTAGGGGTGTCTCCCTTTTTCCATGACCTTCCTCTGCAGCAGATGCACTGGGTGATTTTTCATCCTTTAGCGGTCTCAACAATCTCCTTGATCAGGAGGTTGTGTGACCCAGAGTTGCAAAGCTCCTTAGAGAATTCTCTTGTTCCCTGGAGTCAGGCTGACTGAGGGCAAGACCCGAATACTGGCTTTTCTTGGCCTCTGTATTTAATCCCAATCTCTAAGTTTGATCTTAACCATCCAGCAAGTCAGTTTCACCAGTCATAAAGTAAGAGCACTGGGCTTTAGCTTCAATGTTTATAACTTTATAGTCATTTACCTTTTTTTTTTTTTATTAAAGTACTACCACATACTATCTGTTTTGAAAGTGATGGCCTATTATCAAAAGTTACCTAGGTTGTATGTTCTGGAAGCAGCTACTTCTGCAAAACAGTAACAGGCAACAGTTTTACAAAATGAAATTAACAAGAATAAAATCATATTTAGCTTGTATAATATTTATCTTGAATTTTGGCTGAGTTCTACATTATATATCCTGTTTGAGATCACAGTAATTTTTACAACAAACATAAAACTTTTGAGCACAACTTTAAACGAGTCAAAGTCTGGCTTACTTTGGAGTCATTCTAACATGTAGCAGGGTGAGGCAGAGCCTTATCTCAGGTAAGGCAGGGCTCTTCACAAATCTTAAGTAAAATGTCCTAATCCTAAAGCTAATTTTTGCCCCTTTTGCCATGACCAGCATGACCAAATTTTCAAGTTCAGTAAGAGTCAAAGGAATATTAGAAAATAAAGGTTTATAAACACAGATTTTGAAGATTAAGCTGAGATCAGATGGAGCTCTGTTCTCTGATGGAATGCAGATCTAAAGAGTTATGTTAGCAATCTTTATACATGTCTTATTATTAGGTTAAAGACTATGTAAGTATTATTCTTTGTTTTCAGGAAAGCTACAGAGACTAGAACACCTACGTAACTTTTTCCCACAACTGCAAAGTGCAATGTTAGGAACTCTGTGTAGCTCTCAAAGAAGTCCACTGTCCAAAGTTACTGAAAGGTGGGCAGGAACTAGAGAAGACAACTGATGAAACACTAGTTATCTAGCAAAACAATTTCTTTCTGCCCAAGAGCTGTGTGCCTGAGATCAATGTAAGAGCTGATAGGACTCCTGTACAGAACCTCCCCAGGGAGGCTACTGCCACAGCAGTTAGGCATCTTGTGCTCCTACACAGGAACACTCCCAGGCACCAGGCATGCTACAGTCATGAAGTCAGGGACCCCAATCTCAATCATTGCTGTCCCATTTTTGCTATTGCACATTACACTCTTTCTTAAATGTCATTTTAAGAAGTTTACATATATTGATTTCTGAGTCCATATGAACATTAGTTAACACAGTCTAACATTATATCCAAAACAGGAATCAATCAAAGAAAGGCTGAGAGAGCTTTTAACTTTTCTTTTGTGTAGCAAAATGCTTTCACCTTCTATGATATGAATCTTTAAACAAATCAGGCTGTCACTAACTCTTAGATATACATTTACATTTAAATTTTTATCTCAGTGAAATAAGTAACCAATTTTACATATAACTTACTGATAATAGGTTCCATAATAGAACATTAAATGATAGAAATAAATCCCCAATAAAATGTACTCTTTAAGTTTAAAATTACCATTACAGACAAGTTTATTCTGGAGAATAGCAGCTTGATAAATTTCCTGCTTTAAAAATTTGTAAGCCTGGAAAATATGAATACATTTAATATACAAAGAGTGACCATTTCACAATTACCTTGACACTTTAATCTTACTAAATTTGGTCTTTAAAGAAAAATTTAGACTCTGTAACATAGTACAATACTCTTAACAGTTGTTTAAACATAATTGTATAAACCCCAATTTTTAAGACTAATTGTTTTAAAGAATAAAACTTAATAGACACAAAGTTAAGAGTAATTTAGTGTTTCTAAGAAATATTTGTCATTTTACCATGTCATTTTACCATATAGGTTAAACTTTGGCTTATATCAGAACATTAGTATTTCACCTTAGGAAAAACCTTAAATAGCTTCAACTGTCTCATATACATACAACCAACTTAGTTACACACAAACTTGTTGAAACTTGCCCTTTACTTACACAGACTTTCTTAGCACTTACTTAGACCCTCATGTATTCCATCACACAAGCACTTTCTTACCCAGAAACATTTTCTTTTCCTTTTTATTAAATATATTTCCAAACCCAGAACCTTTTATTTTCTCTTTCCTATCTGTTGACCCCTTTTTGTCCACATTCTGAAACAACTCTTATGAAATTTTTGAATTTAGACAAATTACTCCAATTTAACAAGATGAAATACTTTGTTGTTTGTAGTACTCTAACTGAAACACAGTGAGAGGGGAGATGGTAACTCTAAATCCAAATCTAAGAGCTCCTTGGAGATTTGCAGAACTGGAGGGGGAGCAGGGGGAAGTGGTAAGGGAGCAGATGGAATGCTCACCCTCTGGGTTGAGGTTTTACCTGTTAGGACATAACTCTTAATAACCTTGTTTTTAGTAATGACACAAAGCAATTTTAAACCCTTTTTAATTTACCAACCTATGAAAACACCAATAATGTTTAAGTATGTTATTCCATGGAATTTAAGGACTTAAGAGTACTTGATGTTATTTAACAATTAGCATTTTAACTTTGCAAATTAATCAGATGTCACTAACAAACACATTTGAGTAGTCCCATACATGTTAAATTTAATTTACTTATTTTGAAAAAACCAAGATATCAGACAAGTGTCCTGAACAGTATTTGCCATCTCTTTCCTGTTGAAGAAAAGTCCTAGAAACAATTGATATTAGAAATTGTTTAACATCAACATTTCATTAGTTTGACCACCTAGAGACTTGCGAGTTATTTCTAAAGACATTTTACTTTTATTAGTTTACCCAATTTATATCGAACCCTTTTAAATCATGTGAATAAAAGTATTTGGATCCATTTTTAAAATTTTAATTTTAGGTGTGCTCAGTTTTGATACAGACAAAACATGACATCAGACAGCATGACACACAAATAACACAAAATCAAAGGCCTTGTAACTTTATCTCCATTGCAATGTAACAGATGTTTAAAAATAACTCTAGAGTTGGATAAAAATAGAACTGATCAAAAAGAAAAAATAATCATTAACCTAGGTATGTAGAATCAAAATTATGAGCTCAAAAATACAGCATTAAAGAAAAACAAAACAAAACAAGAATCCTAGAAAATGAGTTAGTTCTGTGTAGCAGCCCAGGAGTTTAAAATGGACACTTTTTTTTTCTCTTCTTCAGGTTATCCCCCCTTCCCACTGAGACTGCTGCAGTCTACATTCCAATGCAGGCTTCAGCAAGGCCAGGCCGGGGGGGGGGGGGATCACCTAGGACTTTTTAACTCTTTTTCTTCCTGGATGAGAAATCAGGTTAGGTTTGAATGCAGAAAATCACAAAACATTATTTCTCACTAATTTTGAGGAATGGAGCTGCTGAACTCTCTGCCTAGGGGGATTGGAGTAAACAAATCTCTCAGGAACAAGGAGAAGGACTGTAAAGTACCCTGCAATGAGTATCCCTAAGCCTAAGATCGGATTAACACAATGAAGAATTTAATATGAGACAAGAGTAAAGACTGTACGGTACAATACACAGACAGACATATAGCGCGCTAAATCAAAATTGGCTAGTTGGTATTTTGTTGACAAAAACAAACAATCTCCAATTGCGACAGAGTCATCCAGATGCAACACAAAGGCTGCCCAGATGCAACATGAAAGTTGCCCAGATGCGACAAAAAGTCACCCAGATGCGACAAAGAGTCACCCAGATGCAGCACAAAAGCTGTCCAGATGCAACACAAAAGTTGCCCAGATGTGACAAAGAGTCACCCAGATGCAGCACAAAAGCTTCCCAGATGCAACACAAAAGTTGCCCAGATGTGACAAAGAGTCACCCAGATGGGTCGAGGGGACGTCTCCCGAGACCCTGCTGGGGTCCTATAGCGCATCCGCCAGGACTTTGCCAGCCCAGAACCAGAACCTGCAGGCAATCCAGACCAGAAAAAATGTGGCAATGTCTTACTCACCGGCCGAAGGTGTCACTTATGAATCTATGATCAGGTGTATGGGAAAGCTTGGGGCATCCCGGACAAGCCCCCAAGATGTTGTGCCTGGTGGCTTGAGACCCCACAAAGACCACCAGAGACCACGATCAATGCAAGCAACAAAGAGTCATTTATTAGCAAGCTCGAGCCTGGTCCTCTGCGAACTCGGTAACTGGTGACGCTAAGAGGCTTCGAGCCCTTGTTTAGCAGGATTTTTATAATGGAAGGCAAGCAGTTTTACAGTGTTGGGTTAACATATAAAATTGTATACAAAGCATGTTAATTTAAGTTCTGGGTCTCCCTGAACTCCGAGAGGAGGGTTGTCATTATCTTTAAGTTTGCTTTTTGGGTCAGCCACCTGGCCTTTACAGATAAGATAAGAGAGGAGACAAAAATTCTTTGTGGCTTTTATGAGGGGTTGAGGGCAGTTTGGGGAGAGCCTCGTATTTACACAGGTGCGAACTTTTTCTATCTTTTCAAGATGAAGTTCATTGTGCACTTCATGTGTGCCAGGAAATAAAAAGATGAACAAGAAATATCTTCTGTCCTCAAAAGCAAGCTTAAAATTTAGTGAAAGATATAAAGATATTACAAAAATAATTACCCAAGGAAGACTAAAAGCAAATTAAACTGGAGGAGAAAAAGACCTGAAATGATGTAAAGAAAATATTTTAGCTATTACAATGTCTTATATTGATTTACATTGTCAAACAGCTTTGTTAGTAAGGCAAAAATAATAAATTTTAAGTTATTCTAGATTATAGCACCCATAAAATATCATTATAATTATTAGACAATTCTCGGTTTTTTCCATTGGTTCTAAGCTCTTTCAAAGTCTCTACCTCTTCAGCATGATGCCCTGTATCCTCGCATGGTGCTTTGCACAAAGCATCTTCTCAATATGTACTCATGAATAAATGAATAAAGACCAGGATACTGTGGGAAGCAAACTGTGGGAAGGTGGAGGAAGTAACTTTGAGATCTGGTTCCTGAACTTGCTTGGCTGTGTGACTTTTTGAAAGCCCTAGGTCTTAGAACATTTCATCATAAAATGGGGATAATAATGATGATAGTAGTTAGGACTTTTGTAAAGGTTAGATGTCACCTGTAAAATGTTTGGCAAATAGCCATCCTTGAGTCAACTGTTTACATAGAAGGAAGAAAGCAATATTGATGTTTAGCGCTGGAACAAAGCAGGAGGATCTGTTTCCAAATTCTCTTTGTAAAGAGTGAACTCAGGAGAGATTGCAGGCTTTTCTGAAGGCTGTGAAAAAGGGGATAAGACCCCAAGTCTCCTGAGTTTCTTAGGTTAAGAATTTTTCATAATAACCAATAACTCTCTTCTAAGTCAAAAAAAGTCTTAATGCTGTATGACTCTGAAACAAAACAATGTTTCTGGTCTGCTTTCTCCAAAGTTTATATTATCTGAATTCATAGATGTGAGATGCTTTAAGTGTATTTTCCATAACATTTGTTGTATGGAAGTCTTGAATATTTCACATTTCCTTACTGCTCAAAATCTTTTATAAGGAACAATAAGGAGTGGTCTCTTTGGGCAGGGGATATGGCCCCAGACATCAAGCATGTCTTTATCAGAGGGATGAAAATGAACACAGATCTGTTTTGCTACTGAGTAGAAGGTTTGAGGGTGAATATTTTTTCATGTGTTTTTAGTCTATCAATCACTAACTCAATCAATAATGTTCAATCAGAATTGAAACCATATATACAATTTCATTCATTTTATAATGGGTTACTGCTATAGAAAGATGTTTGTTATTGTTTTTGCATATGTGAATAACAATTTTATATAGGAATTAAATGCAAGATTGTATGTAAACATTAAGTAAAGGACTATGTTAGTAACAACTACATATATTATTATTATTATACAAATATGCTTAATAGATACCTTTTTTAATACTAATTTTTCTAATTGTTGATGGACAAATTAAGATTTAATTAATTCATTTATATGTGGTGCCCAGTGCCTCACACACACTAGGCAAGTGCGGTACCACTGAGTCACAACCCCAGCCCAATAGATACCTTTTGAATGCATGACTGTACATGATGTC
The DNA here is from genome assembly GCF_902686445.1 of Sciurus carolinensis. Classification (NCBI taxonomy): domain Eukaryota; kingdom Metazoa; phylum Chordata; class Mammalia; order Rodentia; family Sciuridae; genus Sciurus; species Sciurus carolinensis. The sequence goes on from NC_062224.1 coordinate 54,916,219, forward strand.
CTCAGCTATCCAATAACTGATGTTATGATTATATGAAATTTTCCTAATAAAACTCAAGGTTGTAGTGAGGATGAATTAGATCATATGCAAGAATATGTCTACTATAATTTGGCACATGATACACATTCCACAAATGTTAGTTGAATCTGACATTTTCAAATGATTAATAAGGGAAAATTAAAGATCACTTGAGATTTCAATGAAATATAGATTTCTATCAAAGGCAGCTGGTAGAGAAAGCTCATTATAGAGTGCCTGGATTTTTATTAACTGTAAGTACGATGTCACACACTTATCAACTTTCCTAAAACGTTGCTACTATAATTAGAAAATATAATACATTAACCAGTGCTCATGTTATAATTGCATGAAAGCAGAGAGAGGTGGTTCATTTTCCATGGATGATAAGATTAGCTTCCTCTCAGCCCTTGAAGTCACAGCTGTATGGTCAGGTTGAATAATATTTTTAATGCAGACAATGTTTGTACTAGACAAAGTCAACTTAGCATTTCACATGAGCGAATCAAGTGCTCCCCTGCTCAGTGCATTCTCTTTCTGCCCCTTCTCTCGCTGTTTAAATAAATTACAGGAGAGGAGAATTTTAGCTTGAAACTGCCTCTAATCCATTCCATGAAAGTCATGTTTGAGAATATTTGTGTTCTTGGCTTCATGTCCCCAAAACCTCCCCTTCAAGAGAACTTTTCCACAAGTCATCTATTTCCCTTGCTTCTAATTCCCTCACATGCATAATTCAGAAATGACTTCTTGGTGAAACATGCCTTTGAGTGTGTCTCCTTATGAGGGTCATTGCATCTGCCACAATACTACGATCTAACTTACCCTGTTTTACTTCTCAATCAGTTACATGTCTTTCAAGAGAGTTTCCTTTCGACTGCAAGATTTTACCTTACTGGAAAGTAATTTTTAAAAAGGAGATAGGATCCCAAATTTCTCTATCTGAAAAGAGTAGAAAAGTGCTAGAATATAAAGTGAAAATCAGCAGTAGAGATTTGTGGTCTTAGACTTTGGGTGATAAATCTTGTAATGGCCCCATAACCCTCAGGCTCTCGGACATATTTCTCCCTCTCTTACTTGCTAATACGTACTATTGCAACATTGGATTTAGTTGTGTGGTGAGCTTAGACGGACCTCTCACATTCACCCAAGCTTTCCCAGGAAGGAGTGCTGTGTAGTTCCAGGTAGTAAAGGGGAATACAGAGGAGATTAATCTGGTTGAAAATGGGAGAGACACAGTGACCTCCCTTTCCTCCCAGACACCAAGGAATCTTGACTTTGTCCTTGAAAAAGCCCTTTGCTTCAATTCAAGGGCACCATACCTCCCAGCAAAGTAAAGTGGCATCAGAGAAAAGTAGAATCAGAGTTTTCCAGGCCGCATTCATGCGTGCAAGCTGCTGAGTTCTTGGTAGAAGCTCTCTAAGCCTTCTGGAATCCACAACCCGTAAGTCTTGGAATCACTGTTTCTTGATAAAACTATCCTGACTTCCCTCTCTCCAGTGCATCCATCCCCAACCCAATGCTTCACCTTCTCCCCTCTTGGGATAGTAGTTTTCTTCCCCAGAATGCTTTGTTCTTGGCCTCTCAGAGGGTTTCAAAAGCTCCTCTCTGAGCTTTCTTCTGAGGTCCTCACATTCAGTATTGAGTGTGTGACAGTTGAACCAAAGATAGCAGAGCAACTGCTTTGAGAGTGCCCTTGAAGCTAGCATCTCTCACTTAGCTAAATGATGAGGAACCTTTCAGAAGCCATCACTGTCCATCACAGGGTGCCGCTTTAAGAGTAAATAATTCTCCCTACTTTGAAAACTTCTAGTTGGATTAGATTTAGGATGAACTAGGTTTAAATATTTCTTAGTTTCTAATAAGTGGATGCATATTTTTATTTTTTGGTGCATGTCTTAGACTCTGGATACCATAAGAGAATTCTCCCTCTTTCAAAATTTAATTTTCCAGGATTTTGAAGATACTCTTGATTTCCAGTATACAAAATGCATCTCTGCAGTCCTGAGACAAGTTTAAAATAAATGCTGGGTCTACTGATAAGGTAGTGCACAAACATTTCCCATGGAGAACCAACTCAAGAAATCTCTGATCTTTCCTTTCCCTTTTTTCTGTATTCTTTTTTCTTTCTCTCACTACTGACCTACTTGCATATAGTTGAAGAGTGAAGCTAATTAAAAGAAAGGGAAATTGAGTTCACTGTTGAATAGGTTTTTGTTTTCCTTATTTTGCCAGGCAGCACCAATTCTGGAAGCAAACTAAAAACTCCTTCTGGATAGTGTATCCCTTATTAAGACTATAAACTCTGCTCTTCAAAGGAAGGAAGGTACATAAAGTTGGAGACTCTTAAGTCATTTGGAGACTAGATCCCCTCATGGACCAAAGAAGGCATTACTTCTTTTAGAGTTTGCATACTTCCCCCTCCTGGCTTTACATACAGGAGTGTTACTACACATCAGAAGTGTTTATTATGACTCCCACCCCTGGGTGTTATGTACTTGTGAACACGGAGGAGTTTGTTTAAAATATTGAGGACATCTCCTCAATAGTTTACACTTGAAGCTAATCTGAGGAAATAAACTCACTATTCCTTTGGCTCCCGGATTTGTATTTAAGGATGCCCATCATTACATAATCTCACTTCCTATTCTTATTGCTTCAACCCTCTTATTTCCCATCCTCTTGGTTCTCACATGCCTCTGGGACTCCACTCTACAAATCAGTGCTCTACTGAGGGCTGCATCCTGTTGATGTTATGGCCAAAGACATCCTCCCTCCTAGAGGTGGTGGTGATGGGAAACAGGCTGAAGTGTGGGTCAGTTTTCACATAAGTAGTCTGAGGACTATTTTGGTCTGACGGGATCAAAATTAGCTACACATTACTAGGTCAACATATCCAATTCATGAAGACAAAGGAACTATGTACAGGAAGAGAAGCAGCTAATCAAACAAAACAAAACAAACAAACAAAAAAACAAACCCAGCAGATAACACCATATGTCTAATTTACAGTGGCACCTCTTTGCCTCCTAAACAATTTGTCTTATATGTTAGCCCTTTGTGGGACTGCCCTAAACCCTATACTGGGGACATTTTCCCTAGCTGAGATAATTCATTAGTATTCTCCTAAATACTTAAAGAACCTGATACTGAAGTTTTGCCTGCAACCCAGCACAATTATTGTCGAACACTGGAGTACAAATGTGGCTGACCTAATCATCCTGTGCCTATCAGGCTTCTGTAGCCTCTCAGTGTTTGTCCTTGACCCATTGGGCCAATCTTCTCCACATCCATAAGAACTCAGGGCCCAGACTCAGGCTCTTAACTCATTCCTTTGCATTAGAAGAGGGTTAAAGAAGAGGTAGTTTACTTTAGAGAGATTTAAAGCAGGTACCTAGTTTAAACTTACCAAACTTATGGGTATGTAAAACTCTGGATGCCTATACTAAAATTTGTAGAGCATGAACATCTGATTACCTCTCTCAATGAAGAATGATAACATGAAATGATGAATAATCAAAGCATTGTTTGTATTTATCTTTGAAAAGTCATCAGTGTTTCTACAAAATGATTATATTTGGCCTCATAATCAGTCAGTCAGTACTAACATGCCCAACAATGCTTTAGAGTTTGAATGATAAGAGAGAATTATTGGGCTCTAACTTACTTCAGATATTACATTTGTAGATGATTGACAAATTCTCATAATAATACAAGACTACTCTTGTGACTACAGAGAGAATTTAGTTGAGTCAATTGATTGCTTTTATTTGAATAGGTGCTTTGCAATCAGCTTCCTTTGTGATGTAAAAGTAGTAAAATATTCATGTATAAAATTAAAATGTTCTCTCTTAAATATAATATTAACTGACCAAATATATTCTTTATCATGATGCCAAAAAATACTGTGCTAAATCATTCACATCAGTCAGTGGGTAAAAATGAACTCCATGGTATAGCCAAGCATGCATTTCCCTTAATGAGGAAAGAACACATTCATCTGATAAAAAACAGGTTAACATGAATTCTCTGTATGTGAAATAAATACTCTTCTTATAACTTCCTTATCATCCTTGTCAGGCAAGTCTTGGGATAAGAATCACTCTGAAAATCAGGTACCACTGAATCGTGGGTTGATTGTGAATTATCAATGAATGGCGTGGATTGGGTCCACTAAGAACTCATTGAGTACTATTTTGATGTACGATAACACATTTGATTGCTCCTACACCTGCTGCAGTGACATTCTCTTGTTGACTGGGATCCCAATCTGGGTATAGTCTCCATTGCAGAAAAATCACTTTTTATAGGAATTCAGGGCAGTTCAATACCAGAACATGAGGACTGCTCAGAGCAAGACCAGTCTTTAATTGAGTCTTTATTTAGTTCCCTCTGGCTTTTCTGGGGAAAGACTGAACTCATTAAGCAATGTTAATCACAAGTAACCAACAGGGGGAAAAAGTTACATAACCATCTTTAAAATTTTGAATTAAATGTGATGAAATTACAGGAAAATAGATTATTATTTTATTTATTTACTTATTTTTACAAAACTTGTATCTCAAAAATAAAGGAAAGAAAGAAGCAGACAGAAGCCTACCAGTTTGGGATCAAATAAGATTGAACAAAAAACTGACGTGTCCTTTCAAGTATCATATTTACTACTTAGTTCTTCAATTCGTAACTTTCTAACATAGTAATGTATGAGAGCCTGGAACTCATCCTGTCTGGGGGTGCAGATATCAATGTGTTGTTAACTCACAAAGTAAAAATAAAGCCAGTGCCCAGGAAGAATTACTGGCCATCACATTTAAACCTATGGATGTTCCTTCTCTCTTGTCCTTCAATAGTAGCATAAAGATACAATGATATTTCATTCATGAGCCTAGTCTGCCTTGGCCATAAGCTTTAAAAATCAAAGTTGTGCTCAAGTCCACTGTGGTTCCCGTTCTTACAGGGAGAATATTACCCTGATACTAGGTGGGGAATGTTCAAAGACTGCTTTCTGATAATTAGATGTATGACTTGCCATGGGTCATCACCGCAATGGAGCTCCCCAAGAGGTTCTTGTAGGTTGTGTGGCAACATGCAGGTACTGACGTTTAAAAGAAAGAGATCCCAGCCAAATTTAAAGGTCCTTGATTTACACCTACGCATAATTCAATAGGTGAATAAACCTTGTGGCCCTAACACACACGCTGGCAGCTCTGATTATATTTGGGGAGAACCAGGAGAGACAATGGCTCAGGGCTGTTTACCTTGACCAGCCGCGGAACAAGGTCCATCTATTACAAGTGCCTTGTAAAGGTAGAAATCAGAAACCGCGTGTAGCTGAGTCGTGACAAGCAGTGTACCTGCAGTGACGTGATGGCAGCCTTCTCCTCGGGTCCCTTCTCTCTCCCTCTCCTTTCTTTGAGTTACACAGTCCACAGAAGGGTCTAAGTTTGGTCTCCCGCTGCCGCTTTCAGCTCCACCGCAGTCGGGCTCCAGCAGACGCCCATAAGCGAAGCGCGCCCGGGAGCCAGGAGAGCGGGAGCCCGGCGCTGCCCGGCTGCTGCGCCTGCAGAAGCCACGAGTCCGGAGACTGAGCTCTGGCTGCTCTAGGCGCTGCGTGGGGATATTAGCACAGTCTGGGGTTTCTATTGGCTCTGAACACCAAACAAATCACACCAGCCACCCCCCTGCTCTGTTTCACTCATTTGCCTGCAAATGTCATAATTTTATTATACTTTATAGCTGAGTAATATTCCATTGTATATATAAACCACAGTTTCTTTATCCATTCATCAATTGAAGGGCATCTAGGTTGGTTCCACAATCTGGCTATTGTGAATTGAGCAGCTATGAACATGGATGTGACTGCATCTCTGTAATATGCTGATTTTAAGTCCTTTGGGTATAGGCCAAGGAGTGGGATAGCTGGGTCAAATGGTGGTTCCATTCCAAGTTTTCTAAGGAGTCTCCACACTGCTTTCCAGAGTGGCTGCACTAATTTGTAGCCCCACCAGCCATGTATGAGTGTACCTTTCTCCCCACATCCTCGCCAACACCTGTTGTTGCTTGTATTCTTGATAATCGCCATTCTAATTGGGGTGAGATGGAATCTTAGGGTCGTTTTGATTTGCATTTCTCTTATTACTAGAGATGTTGAACATTTTTCCATATGTTTGTTGATTGCTTGTAGATCTTCTTCTGTGAAGTGTCTATTCATTCCTTAGGCCATTTGTCGATTGGATTATTTGCATTCTTGGTGTAGAGTTTTTTGAGTTCTTTATAGATTCTGGAGATTAGTGCTCTATCTGAAGTATGGTTGGCAAAGATTTTCTCCCACTCTGTAGGCTCTTTCTTCGCATTGTTGATAGTTTCCTTTGCTGAGAGAAAGCTTTTTAGTTTGAATCTATCCCAGTTATTGGTTCTTGCTTTTATTTCTTTAAATTTCTGAATGCAGAATAGTGGACTGCCATACAAATTGATGGCAAAACAATCCCATTTTATTTTCCATTCATTCATCCATATTAATATCTCCTGGTTTACTCCCATTTGGTACATTTCTCAAGAGATATTCACACGTTGGCATGTATACAGAACAGTTGACAAGAGAGGAATCTGGATACTATAATTGATAAAAGATCCTGGAGAGAACTGGGCAACTTTTCTTGGAGAAAGGTCTCAGGGTGAAGATTTTCATATTACATGTGGAAAAGAAGATATGTTTATCATTTGTTTAATGCTCCAAATGTGTTGTCATCAATATTTCTCACTATCGTCAAATATTTCAAATATTGTCACATATTTCAAGGTTCGAATCTTTGAATGACCACATAAAGACTCTAGGGTAAATGCTATTAGGTTAATTTGTGTGAGAAAGTCATCTGATTTAGTGATGCTTATGGTGCCAAAGGGTAGGAAGAATGTGAAATTATTCCCAGCCTTGAATTCTTCTGGAAAGAAGAAAGGGAGGTGGGTGAAATTCAAGATAAGAAAGGAATTCTCATAATTAAATTTTCAACAACAGGAAGGATTTCCTGGTGCAATGATGGTTTGGAGATTTTGATCTGAGTCACTGTAGTGGTCAAGAAAAGGTCTCACAGTCATCTAGAGAGATGATTACAACATTATTACTAATGTCAGACTGAATGATCTAGGATTCATTTCAGTTTGAAAGCATCTTTGATTTTACTGTTGGTCTTTCAACTATTGTAGAAGAATTTGTAATTTTATGGAATGATCTTCATGGTATGTTAAATGAAAAAAGGTCACAATTGTGATCTAAGTATAGTTATAGCCTATAGATAATCATAGATTGTCTTTTGCCCTTTATTTGATATATCAATATGTTCCATAATTTGCAATAAATAATAGAAAACTAAGAAGCTTATAATTCTTTCTCTGCTACACAGAAATATGAGATTTCCACATGACTAGAATGTTGAAGACAGGCATCACATTCCTAGTGTTGGAAGCTTCACATTCTTGATCTTGTCTATACCTACCCCCTTATTTTCTTTCCAATCTATGTTGTATGTCATAATAATGCTAAATTTCCCCCTGGTTATCTCTTTATTCATCTTAATAGCTTTCTTTTAACCTACCTACTTCTTGACATGTCTGTAAATGCTGTTTTAGTCCTTTTATTATCTTCCTTAGATTATTTTAGCAGTTAAATTTAAAACTGCTAAAGTGATTTTCATATGCATAGTTTTGAATCCTTTGATTTATTGGCTATTATATATGTTTTAAAGATATAAGTCTTTATATTGAGGAAAGTCAAAAATCTTCTTTTTAGTTCCATATTCACATAAGAGTCTCCACATGAAATATTTTTTATTATTCACTGATATATATGAATCTGTATTCTTACCATTCATAAATTTCAATTGTTTATTTGTATAAAATAGCATCTCTCTCTCTTGTGTCACAATATTCCTACCCAAAATGTGCAAAAGAATGATTTATAAAAGATTTATAGAAAAAAATAAAGCCTTTACTGTGTTGCAGAATGAACTCATTGGCCATGAGAGTACCATCTGTCATGTTGTGTCACCCCAGTGGAGCAGAGAGCACAACCCACAGACAAGCTTGGGAAATTAATGGGAAAGGGGATGACCACATATTCATCTCAAGGCCCATCTTTTCCCTTAAGACCCAGGGAGAAGGTGGTCGTGGGTGTTTTTCATTCATTAGCTCATGCTTATTAGATGTCAGTAAGGCCTCTGACTAGACTTTTAGTTCTGACATGTGATTGGGAAGAGGTGAAGAGGGTGAAGAGGGTGAGATAGGAGTGGAGGAAAGCCCACAGCCACCTTTGATCTAAATGTGCTTATGACTTAGTGTAAGCAGTGAATACAGGAGACACACAAAATAAGATTTGGAATGACAAATATAGCTGAAGGGATGGCCAGGATGGTCCCATTGTGGTGCCTGCCACCGCACAGCTCTTTCTCAGACATGTATAGGTGCACAGATGGGTGTAGATGTATTGTAGAGGTGTGGTATTCATCTGTCTTTATGGCTACAGATACCAGACTAAGGGAGCAACAAAACTGGAAGGCAGTCAATTTGCCCCCTCCAGAGATGACAGTAATTGACTATTGATCAGATTTCTTCTTTTGTAGAGCTTAAACCAGTGCTCTCTCTCTTTCTCTTTCTTTCTTTCTTCATTTTTCTTGTTTCTATTTAAATATCTATCATTACTATCTATATCTACCTATCATAATCTATCTCTGCATGTCTATTATCTATCTGTCTAACTATCTATCATCTATCATCATCTATCACCTATCTAGTCTATCTATAGTTGGAAATTGGTAAGAATTGTTATGGTTAGAGTGAGCATCTATAAAGTTCTAATGTATAAAAGTAAGACAATGATAAAATCCAGTTGTTCAATCTTTCTTAGCATCCATGCACTTTGCCTTTATTCTTTTTTTTCTATGTGCACTCATAAACCAATTTTCCAATGTTTTAGGTAAGTTGTTTCTCCTCCTATAGGAGATTACATGAAGAAAAATTTCAGCAGAATATCGTAGCAGTACCAATAATATGGAAAGTTATAAGGGGGATCTCTGGCTGAGGTTTAGATGATGGCCAGTGTTTTAATGATGGGCATTACTGTAATTTAATCTGGTACATGAACTCTGATATCAACACTGGATTTGAATCCTAAATCACTTACTATTTGGGTATCTCTGCTTTTCTTCTGGGATGGATACATATTTATATATCTTCAAAGTAGGTATATATCTACTCTTCAAAGTAGAGTTCTAGGAAGATTAAATTAAATTTTGAGGGATTACATAATGCCTCATCTGAAGGGAATACTTAATAAGACACAGGATCCAAGTTCAATAATGCAGGTATTTCATATGCAGGAAGACACAGGGGCTACTGAATTTTACTAATCAGTAGTTGAACATGAAGGGGAACTTCTATGATGTTCAAGATGGATTGAATGATATCCTCTTTGGGATTGGATTTTTTTAGCAATCATAAGATAGAATACTGATTTGACTTTAGGAAATAATTCCAAATCATTCAAAACTATTCCTTATGGGGAAAGATTTAACTGGCTACTTCCATTTTTAAAACAGATTTAAGGAATGTGATGTGATACATTTCTCAGTTTCCTAAGGGTGGAACTGTATTTCATTTGCATTTCTACATCCAGTACCTACCACTCTGTTTGACACATAAGTGACACTAAAGATTAGTTAAATAGCTTAAATTATAAATTAATTTATAAAAATTAATGAATTATTAGTTTGTCAATGGGAAGATGACTTCCTTTGTGGATGGTAAGCTAATAAGGAATATAATTCTAAAAAAGGGGGTTTCAATGTTTTTTCCAATAGAAATACTGTTTGAATTAAGTGTTTAATGGTGGTTGATTGCATTATTGTTCAAAATGTTTTCTTTCTTGTCTAAGGACCCATCCCTCAGAGAGGATTATGCTGCTATCCCTCTGTATCTGTGAAGGATTGGTTTCACAACCCCTCATAGAGACCAAAATTTGCAGATGCTTAAGTACCTTTATATAAAATGGTACAGTATTTGCACACGACTATGGCACATCCTACCATGTACTTTAAATTATCACTGGATTACTTTTAATACTGAATAAAAATAAATGCTATATTAATCATCATTATAATCTATTATTTAAGGAATTGTGACAAGAAAAATGTTTGTACATATTCAGTACAGATGCAATTTAAAAAAAAAATAGTTTAAATCAGTGGTTGGTTCAATCTGTAGATCCGGAATGCACAGGAACAGAGCTAACTATATCTGCCTACTCCCCTGACTGAGGTCGACAGTTTGTCTTACTCTGGCTATTAGAGCAAGTCCAAAAGTTACTCTAAAACACAGCTTTAAGAGCCCTCTCGTGGTTGACCACATTCCCTCTTTTACCTCTTCCAGGAGAATAGCATTGTCCTTGGGTCTTGAATGAGGATGAAACTGACCCACAGTCACCTGAGACAAAATGATGAGAATGAGTGGTAAACCCTAGTTGTCATAGGTCACTGAGATTTTTTGGTAATTTCTTGACTGCACTGCAACATAATCTAAACTGACTAGCACGATACATTTCTGTGATCAATTTTCAGAGACTAGCACTCATTTGCATAGATAAAATCCTGCACATTTGTTAATAGATAAATGATCACTTGTCTTATTTACACTGGATCTGATACTGTGGTACATGCTGTGCATGAAATTCCCATTCAAAAACAAATGATCTCTTTTCTTGTTAATGCCATATTCTTTCTGGATGTTATTACACACTCAGGAATCATTTGGTGACTGTTGCTAAAGCTCTTTTTTCAAAAGCTGGTCTCAGAGCACACTGGGTTGATAAGGAAAGGTGTGAGGAGTGGAAGAAACCCATTGCAAACTGAATGTACAATCCTCTGGTCCCTCTGGTTATGTTCTGCTTCACCCCCTTTTCAGATGAATTCTCCAAATAGACGTGTGCCCCCTAGGAAGTACAATAACAGAAGGAGGGACTTGTTCTGACTGTCCTCAGTGGCTTAGCAGCCTTCTTCCATAAGCCAGTCTCCATACCTGTAAGATGGGAGTACAAACATGGAATGTGTATCATCTGATCTTGTTTAATAGTCAGCTGTAATATATAATAGTGGTGTTGAGCAGTGGCACACACAGTTATGTGTGTTTATGCCTCCGTGTTTTTCTGCACACACTTCCTTCCTTTCTTCTGATATAGTATTTCTCCTTGGGAATTCATATAATTCCCTCCAGAGTTAGCCGAACACCGCCTCTCCCTTCACCTTGCCATGTCTGCAGAGGGTCAGGTGTTCCCTCCTTTCCATAGTCCTCTCTAGAGAAAGCCCCTCTTGTTCTGTTATTCCCAGTGAACACCATCCGTTTGCCTCCCCTTGTTTGTCAGCTCCCTGGAAAACAAGGTTGTTGTCACCATGGCAGAGAGGCTAGCTGTGCAATGAAAAGAGAGGATCCCAGAGTCACACAGCACAGGTTCAAGTCCTAACTTCATTTTTCAGTTTCCTTCTCTGTTGAAAGAGAGAGAGAGAGAGAGAGAGAGAGAGAGAGAGAGAGAGAGAGAGAGAGAGAGAGAAAGAAAGAAAGAAAGAAAGAAAGAAAGAAAGAAAGAAAGAAAGAAAGGAAAAAGGAAAAAGACATCAACAAACCTTCTGACTGATGTTTGAACAGGGCCTTTTTGAATGACACCACCACTATATTATTTAGCATAGATTTGGTAGTGGATGTGAATGAATTAAAGGTTGGTGGTAGGAGTGTGTCAGAAACACTACTCTCCATCTTCTAGTATATTCTATATAATACATGTTGTCTGCCACAGAACATCCACTGATTGCATCTCAAAGCAGTTTCTGGAGAAGTGCTTTAAAATAATAGAAAGTATTAATTTTTATTTAATTTCTGTTAACAAAAGCAACATGCAATGATATTATTTCTTGTACATTGGTTCAGGTTATTTACCAAGTTGGTCAGGTTACCCGTTTCTAGCTCAGAGCCAGATTTCGAATAAAATGATCCACACTGCAGCTTCTGGTCTTCCCCATACACATTCCTGCTGTCTGGAGGGACCCGAAGCAAACATCCTGATATATTTGGAAGAGAACAAAAGTTAGTTCAGAACAGCATTTGACCTCTGTCTTGTATTAATGTGAAACTTAGGCTGCCCTGCATGAACTTCTAAAAGTGATATATCTCCCTGCGGGATCAGTGACAGAGGGACAGCTGGCCAGCCTCAGAGCAAGCATGGCCCCATAAGGACTGCAAAGCTGTCCTATTAGAAAAGCAAGGGTAAGAGGCTCCTCCCCAGCTGGTGCTTTTGTAGGTATTTTCTCATCAAGAGTCATTGCAAAGCCAGGGTCACAGAGTCACCAATCCATGGGGATTTGGTAACAATAAGACTGTCCTGTTAGTCTCATAATTTCAGAAATCTATGAATATTAAAGAAATGCATGTTGCTCCCTATAAGAAAATATCGATTAAACTTCTTTACCCTAGTGTCAAGTATACTAGGAATTAATAAAGCAAATTAGATTGATAGGAAACATTGATCTCTAATTCAGGTGGAAGATTGAGACCTTGGGCAGGTAAAGAAATCAAAAACAGTAGAAGCACCCTGTATGTTGTGAATAGCTCTGAAGTAAGAGTTGATTCTTTGACTTGATAAAATCAAGAAGGTTCTTTAATACTTAATATTGATAATTTAACAATAAACAAGATTTATTTTCATTTACATATATGTATATATGCATGTATGCATTGGCAATCATCCTTGGAGGGTACAAGATAAAGTCAGGCTTAAAATCCTGAAGTCTCAATTAAATCACATTATAAACCCGAGTACCTTGATTCCTTTATCCTGAATGGTTGCACCATTCTGTATCTTTATTGAACAGAAGAAAACATGCTCAATACTTTCCAAGCCCCAGCTCATTTCCATGCAGACTTTCTTACATATTTTAGGAATTAATGGTCTCCCCCACTCTGGGCTTGTGGTTTATATGTATGCAGTTGGCATCTTTGGAATTATTTCATTTAAAGGTATTTGCTATTGCATACACTGATATTAATGTTCAACTCTGCCTTCATTATTAATGCAGTATACCATGACCTTCAGAAAGTCATGATGTCATGTGCCAGGGTGGAGCCTCTAAGACACAAATTAATAAGTGTTCCCCAATTATTAAAATATACCAGACATCATTAGCCTACATACATGTATGATTACACGAATGGTATGAATCTACATTGTGCACAACCATAGAAATGAAAGGATGTATCCCATTTGTGTACAATGAATCAAAATGCAATCTGTAAAAATAAAAAAATAATTTAAAAAAAGAACAAAAACAGAAGAATGAAAAAATATATACCTGCTGCTGTAGCGTGTTGACTACTTACAGCACTAAATTTGTCCCCATGATGGGTTTCACACTCCATCTTTCCCTCTCCTGTGTGTTACTTTCCTAACACTTCCATAACTTTCACAAACTGGGGGTGGGGGGGCTTAAAGCACCAAAATTTTATTTGCTCACACTTTGGGAAGTTAGGAGTACAAAATCAATGTGTTGGCAAGGCCATTCTTCCTCTGAAATCTTAGGGGAATCTTTCCTTGTCTCTTCCTGGCATCTTGTTGTGGCTGCAGTCTTTGGTGTTCCTGGTTGGTTACTGCAGCACTTCAATCTCTGTCTCTTGTGGTCCCAGGGCATTCTGCTCTCTGTGTGTTTTGATCTTCTCCTTTTTTAAGGTCACCAGTCACATTAGATTAGGGTTTACTCCAGTGACCACATCTTAACTTGATTACATCTGCACAAACTCTATTTCCAAATAAGATCACAGTAACCAGTTCACAGTAACCCATAATACCGAGTAACTTCTGTCATATCTTCCTAGTCCTTCCCAAGGCATTTTCTAATAAGCTTCCATCACTCACCCTTATCTGATCCCCTATCTTCATCATTGAACCACAAAGGAGCCCTAAGTCCATTAGCTGTTTCACTGCCTTGCTCACATAGGATGCTTTTTATACAGTATCTAGGAGACAAGAAAAAAATTACCATAAAAAAGTTGACTCCATCAACCGAGATATATATTTAGGAGGGAATGAAGGAAAGTAGGTAATAACAAAGAGCAAATTTCTGACTGGTACTGGATGTCACAGTCTAAAGGCACAGTCCTAGTGATGATTGTAAAAAGTCACTGACAACATGTTTTTAATGAGAAAGATTTTTCTTCTTCCTGTTATGATGTATAAAGATCATTGCATTTTAAGGAAGGGTCAAAGTTTTGCTATCTCAAGGTTTGTCAACCCTGTGTAGATGACAGTATGTTTCCTTTATATCTACAGAGTTGTGTTTGATTTGTATCCCCAGTTTCAAAAACATTGAAACATTCAAACAGACAACTGGAGATGCTCCACCAGTGCATTTGACTTTGAAATTCAGCAGGCATCTTCACCTGTCATAATTCTTATGTCAAATGCGCAGCAGGGTGCTTTGTAAGTGAAATGCATTTTTCAATCTTGAATTCATCAGTGTGAAAAACAGAACCAAATTTTAATTTTGTTCCCTGTTACCTAGACTTGATGACCACTAAAACTTTATGTTGTAGGAAAAATTCTGCATAATGAATGCCTCACTGTATCTTCACCAGAATGGGTATAAATTAGAATGATAGAACATCTTCTTAAGGATCTATTGAGCTCTCTGCTTTCAATGAGTAAGCTCATCTAAACCTCTCAACACATTAACCCAGATATGATTTTTCTCTTTATATAGATGAAACTGAGACTTACCTAGCCAATTAACTGAAGAACTGGAACATGAATTCAAACCTTCTATACTCTAAAATTCCTTTTCTATCTTACAAGATACATGTTCATGTCAGAAAAAATAATGTGTTCTAATTCTAAAGCACTTTACAACCTGAAAATACACAGTTAAAGCATATCAGTCATTTTCAAGAGAAAAACTTTAGACCAATTAAATTCAACAGAGTTTACTTGAGCAAATAACTAATTTGGCAACACTCAGAACTAGAAGAGATACAGAAAGTTCTGTTCTGATGTGTGGGCAGAAGATGGAAGTATTTATGGATAGAATAAGGAAGTCAAGTACAGAAATTGCTTAATTGGTTACAACTAGGTGTTTACCTTGTTTGGGTATGGTCTAATCAATTGGCCACCTATCACTGACTAAAGTTTGGCTACTTGTGACTGGCTGACACCCAGCAGTTTTTATATTCCTATGTTAAACTTTCATTTTGTTTACATACTAAGTTAGGTTGTAGTCTTGGGTAGGAGTCAACCTTACACCAAATTTAATATAAAAGTCACAATCTCACTACTATTAACTTTTCTGTCTGCTCATTTTTGGTGTATTTGAATTTATAAGTAAAATTTCCATATTGAGTTTTATTTCACAATGTATCAGAACATTTTAATGATATTTAAATGAAATAATTTATTGTTTATAGAATTTTTTCTATTTGTTCTTTTTAGATGAAATAATGCATAAACCATTCAGTGATTGCATAACATTCCAGATATGAATACATTTAACCAATCCCTCTTATTAGACATTTAATAGTTGTCAGAGATTTGCCATTATAAATAAATTTGTAAAAAGTTTCATATTTAACAGTATCTGTATATTCTGGGTATTTTTGAAGATAAATTATGAGAGGTGACCCTAGAGTTTTGCAAGTTCAACTTTTGTTGTTGTTTTGTTGAAGATGGACATAATACCTTCTTTTTTCTTTTTTTCTTTTTTCGCTTTTTAAGTGTAAACAAATGGGGTACATGTTGTTTCTCTGTTTGTACATGGTGTAAAGACATACCATTTGTGTAATCATAAATTTACATAGGGTAATGTTGTTTGATTCATTCTGTTATTTTTTCCCTTCCCCCCCACCCCTCCAACCCCTCTTTTCCCTCTATACAGTCCTTCCTTCCTCCATTCTTGCCCCCCTCCCTAACCCTAACTCTAACCCTAACACTAACCCCTCCCACCCCCCATTATGTGTCATAATCCACTTATTAGGATATCATTCTTCCTTTGGTGTTTTGACATTGGCTTATCTCACTTAGCATGATATTCTCCAATTTCATCCATTTGCTTGCAAATGCCATAATTTTATCATTCTTTATGGCTGAGTAATATTCCATTGTGTGTATATATATATATATATATATATATATATATCAATCACAGTTTCTTTATCCATTCATCAATTGAAGGACATCTAGGTTGGTTTCACAATCTGGCTATTGTGAACTGAGCATCTATGAACATTGATGTGGCTGTATCTCTGTAATATGCTGATTTTAAGTCCTTTGGGTATAGGCCAAGGAATGGGATAGCTGGGTCAAATGGTGGTTCCATTCCAAGTTTTCTAAGGAATCTCCACACTGCTTTCCAGAGTGGCTGCACTAATTTGCAGCCCCACCAGCAATGTATGAGTGTACCTTTCTCCCCACATCCTCGCCAACACCTGTTGTTGCTTGATTTCTTGATAATCGCCATTCTAATTGGGGTGAGATGGAATCTTAGGGTCATTTTGATTTGCATTTCTCTTATTACTAGAGATGTTGAACATTTTTCCATATGTTTGTTGATTGCTTGTAGATCTTCTTCTGTGAAGTATCTATTCATTTCCTTAGTGTGGCGAGCCGCCTTGCCACCATGATAAGATGGCGCTGGCTTCCTGAAGTGCTTTCTAGGTAAACAAGCCCATATTTGGTTAAGCTAACTGTTGCAAATGGGAGCACCTATGAACAAAGGCCAAGTGGCAGGAGTAGATTGGCTATTGCAAGAGTATAAAAGTGTATGAATTCGGATCAAGAGAAAGAAGAAGAAAAACCATGGTTTTATAATATTAAGGTCCTGATTAAACTGCTGAAGGAAGATTCCTGTGTCGTGCTTTCTTGCGGGCAAGGGACCCGACAGGTGGTGCCGAAACCCGGGAATCAGAACTTTCAGTGGTCAGGGGGTGCACCGGTAAGTACCACAGGTAAATGTGGTCTGTGGACTAGGATTTAATCGACTTTGTATAGTCGATCAGCAAAGGTTTAATCGACTTTGTATAGTCGATCAACAAAGAAAAATATTTTGTTCTTGCTTTCATTCTGCTTGCTCTGAATGCTGCTTTCATTATGGGCAATTCTCCATCTAGTTCATTAATACAGTCTTTAGATTTTTTGTTGCGCTCCAAAGAGCTCAAGGTTAAACGCAGTACTTTAGAAACATTCCTTGTAAGAATTGATAAAGCAGCCCCATAGTTTGCTGTCTCCGGAAGCTTGACTCCTACTAGCTGGGATAAGTTGGGAAAAGATTTGGATTTCCTTCAGGAGCAGGGACAATTGGAGAAAGGGGTGATACCACTATGGAAATTAATAAAAGGATGTATTCTTGATGGTAGATGTCAGGAAGCTATTTATAAAGGACAGGAAGTTCTTGAACAACTACATGAGGAGAAGTCTGAGGATTCTATAAGTACTTCCAGTAAACATAGTGCAGGAGAGCAGGTTTATGGAGCTATTCCAAAGAGGAGACTGTACCCAGATTTAAAAGCCCTTAGAACACCAGAAGATACAGGGGAGTCAGAATCAGACGGTGATGAGAAAGTGAAAGAGCTAACGCAGCACTTACGGAAGGTGAAGATAAAAGAAGGGGGAACTAAGAGGCAAAAAGATTTCAGACAGAAGGACTGTGAGGAAGAACAGAAGCCAGCTCTAGCCTATGATCCTCCCCCATATGTGGGAGGGGTTCCAGGCACGGGTAGAGCTTTTAATTCTGCAGCTTGGAGGGCTGCCCATGTAGAGTTGAGGTTTGCCTGTCCTGTATTCCAGGACAATGATGGGGGAAGACATCAGGAACCCATAGAATTTAAAATGATAAAGAGTATAGCAGAATCTGTCCGCACTTATGGTGTGGATGCTGCTTTTACTATCACCCAAATAGAGGGGCTCAATAGATTCTGCATGACCCCCTCGGACTGGGCCAGTTTAGTGAAAGCTTGTGTTTCCCCAGGTAAATATTTAGACTGGAGAGCCTTCGTGTTAGAGGGGGCCAATGAACAGGCTGCACACAACCAAGCTATGGGCAAACCTGCCTGGGCTGTGGATATGCTTCTGGGGCAAAGTAGATTTGCCAATCAGCAAACAGGCTTTCCATTAGAGGTTAATGAACAAATTAATAAGATCTGCATTGCTGCCTGGAAAGCACTCCCTAATAAAGGAGAAGTGCGAGGTAACTTAACAAAAATTGTCCAAGGCCCCACAGAAGCTTTTTCAGATTTCGTGGCTAGAATGGTAGATGCAGCAGGGAAGATCTTCAGGGATGCTAATGTAGCTATGCCTTTAATTAAACAATTAGTATATGAAAAATGTACAAGAGAATACAGAAATGCTATTAATCCATTTAAAAGCAAAGACATAGAGGCATGGATGAAAGCTTGTAGAGAAATAGGTGGCCCATTAACAAATGCAGGCTTAGCCGCTGCCTTCCTTCGCATGGAAGGACTATTAAAGGCTTTATTAAAGGCTAATGGAGCACCTTTAGAGGTTTCCTCAGCTAGGAAGTTTTTAAAAGCTGTAGAAGACAAAGTCCCTTGGTTTTTAGATAAGGGCTTGTTGGATCAAGAGAAACTATCACAAGAGACAGAAAAAGGCCCCCCTCCTGATCCCTTCCACGCAGCTCCATGGCCACCTAGGGAGGGAACACCCATGTCCTTGAAGCAGTCTCTCCCCTAGGCAGAGATCTCAGCAGCTCCATTCCTCAA
The DNA here is from genome assembly GCF_902686445.1 of Sciurus carolinensis. Taxonomy (NCBI): domain Eukaryota; kingdom Metazoa; phylum Chordata; class Mammalia; order Rodentia; family Sciuridae; genus Sciurus; species Sciurus carolinensis. The sequence goes on from NC_062224.1 coordinate 54,935,026, forward strand.
AAGTAGTAAGAAATAATGTTTTGTGATTTTCTGCATTCAAACCTAACCTGATTTCTCAACCAGGAAGAAAAAGGGTTAAAAAAGTCCTGGGTGATCCTCCCTCCCCCCCCCCGCCTGGCCTTGCTGAAGCCTGCATTGGAATGTAAACTGCAACAGTCTCAGCGGGAAAGGGGGGTAACCTGAAGATAAGAAAAAGAAAACAAAAGGGTGTCTGTTTTAAACTTCTGGACTGCTACACAGAATTAACTCATTTTCCAGGATTCTTGTTTTGTTTTGTTTTTCTTTAATGCTGTATTTTTGAGCTCATTATTTTGATCTTGCATACCTAGGTTAATGATTTTTTTTTCTTTTTGATCAGTTCTATTTTTTATTCAACTAAAGTTTTTGAACATCTGTTACATTGCAATGGAGATTCACCTATAAAGTTACAAGGCCTTTGATTTTGTGTTATTTGTATGTCGTGCTGTCTGGTGTCATGTCTTGTCTGCATCAAAACTGAGCGCTCCTAAAATTAAAATTTAAAAATGGATCCAAATACTTTTATTCACGTGATTTAAAAAAGGTTCAATTTAATTGAGTAAACTAATAAAAGTGAAATGTCTTTAAAAATAACTTACAAGTCTCTAGGTGGTCAAACTAATGGAATGTTGATGTTAAACAATGTCTAATATCAATTGTTTCTAGGACTTTTCTTCAACAGGAAAGAGACAACAAATACTGTTCAGGACACCTGCCCACTTTCTTGGTTTTTACAGAATAAGTAAATTAGAGTTAACATATATGGGATTACTTAAATGTGTTTGCAGAGACATCTGATTAATTTACAAAATTAAAATGCTCATTGTTAAATAACATCAAGTACTCTTAACTCCTTAAATTCCATGGAGTATCATACTTAAACATTATTGGTGTTTTCATAGGTTGGTAAATAAAAAGGGTTTAAACTTGCTTTGTGTCATCACTAAACTAAAAACAAGGTTACTAAGAGTTATGTCTTAACAAGTACAATTCTATATACAAAGGGTTCTAAAGGTTTCAACTGTGTTTCAATTAGAGTACTATAAACAACAAAATATTTAATCTTATTAAAAATAGAGCAATTTATCTAAATTCAGAAATTTCATGAGAGTTGTTTCAGAATGTGAACAAAAAGGGGTCAACAGATAGGAAAGAGAAAATAAAAGGGTCTGGGTATGGAAATATATTTAGTAAAAGGGAAAAGGAAATGTTTCTGGGTAAGAAAGTGCTTGTGTGATGAAATACATGAGGGTCTAAGTAAGTGCTAAGAAAGTCTACATAAGTAAAGGGCAAGTTTCAACATGTTTGTGTGAAACTGAGTTGGTTGTGTGTATGTGAGACAGCTAAAGCTATTAAAGGTTTTTCCTAAGGTGAAATACTAATGTTCTGATATACACCAATGTTTAATCTACATGGTAAAATGACATGGTAAAATGACAAGGATTTCTTAGAAACACTAATTTACTCTTAACTTTGTGTCTATTAAGTTTTATTCTTTAGAACAATTAGTCTTAAAAATTGGGGTTTATACAATTATGGTTAAACAACTGTTAGAGTATTGTACTATGTTACAGAGTCTACATTTTTCTTAAAAAAAAAAGTCAAGGTAATTGTGAAATGGTTTCTAGTTGTATATGAAATGTGTTCATATTTTTCAGGTACACAAGTTTTAAAGCAAGGAATTTATTAAGCTCTGCTATTCTCCAAATTAAACTTTTCTGTAATGGTAATCTTAAACTTATAAAGAGTAAATTTTAATTAGGGATTTATTTCTATCATTTAATGTTCTATTATAGGACCTGCTATCAATGGGGTACGTGTAAAATTTGTTACTTTTTACATTGAGATAAAGAACTTCAAATATAAATGTATTTCTAAAAGTTAGAGCCTGACTTGTTTAAAGGTTAATTTTGTAAAACATAAAGGTATTTTGCCACTTTATCACACAAAAGGAGAGTTAAAAACTCTCTCAGCCTTTCTTTAATTCATGTTTTAGTTACAATGTTAAATTGTGTTAATTATAAAGTTTATATAGACTCAGGAAACAGTATATGTAGACTACTTAATGATATTTAAGGAAGAAGCAAAGATCAACATCAAAATTAGAACACTTAAGATTTGTAAGGAGCCATGCCTTACCTGAGATAAGGCTCTGCCTCCCACCTTACTGCATGTTAAAGTGACTCCAAAGTAGGTCAGACTTCAGCTTATTTAAAGTTATAATCAAAAGATTGGTTTTTTTTTGTTGTAAAATTACTATGATCTCAAATAGGGAATATAATGTGGTTCTCAGTCAAAATTCAAAATAGCTATTATACAAGCAGAATATATTTTTACTCTTACTTATTTCATTTTGTAAAACTGTTACCTATTAATGTTTTGCAGAAGTAGCTGCTTCAAGAACACGCAACCTAGGTAACTTGTGATAATAAGCCATCACCTAACAAATAGTGGTAACAGATACCAAAACAAATAGTGGTAACTTCCAGAACTAATGCAGACTCCAGTTAGATAAAAGGGTAAATAACTGTAAAGTTATGGACATTAAAGTTAAAGCCCAGTACTCTTACTTTATGACTGGTGAGACTGGCTTGCTGGATGATTAAGATCAAACTTAGAGATTGGAGTACAGAAGGCAAGATACACCAGTATTTAGATCTTTTGTCCTCAGTCAGCCTGAACCCAGGGAATAAGAGGACTTCTCTAAGAAACACTTAAGGTGTTGGAAACTGTAGGTGCCATCAATCCTAACAACAAAGTTTCATCTTTATTTACTCAGTTACAAAATTTGATTTTGGGCCGTTCTGCACCCTTTTTTCCTGTACATATAAGAGCTCATACAGCTCTTCCTGGACCTATTGTTGAAGGAAACGCAAGGGCAGATGCCGCTACCCGCACAATTTGTTTTCTTTCTTCTCTTGACAGTACTTGAGACTTTCATAATAAATTTCATGTTAACTCCCAAACACTTCGTAAGCGCTTCTCTATTCCTCGAGCAAAAGTGAGACAGATTGTCTTAGATTGTTCTCATTGTGTTCCATTTCATCATCTCCCTTCTTTTGATGTTAACCCCCGAGGCTCGCGACCTCTTATGATTTGGCAAATGGATGTTACTCATATAACAGAGTTTGGTTTCCTAAAATATGTTCATGTCTCAGTAGATACTTTTTCTGGAGTTATGCATGCCTCTGCTTTAGCCTGAGAAAAAGGCCATCATGTCATCTCCCATTGCCTAGAGGCTTGGGCCGCCTGGGGCCTTCCATGCTCCTTGAAGACAGATAATGGGCCGCTGTACACTGGTCAACAATTCACCTCTTTCTGCTCCACTATGGGAGTGCAACTGACTCATGGCTTACCTTACAACCCCCAAGATCAGGGAATCGTGGAGAGAACTCATAGAACGATTAAAGAACTTTTACAAAGACAAAAAGGGGGAATAGGAGCAAGCCGTACTCCTAAAGAGCGTTTGTCTCTGGCTCTTTTTACTATTAATTTTTTAACTTTGGATGCACATGATAATTCTGCGGCTGACAGACATTGTTCGCCGCCTGCCCCCCCTTTTTCTATTTCTATTATCAAACAGTTCAGAAGTGATTTTAAATTGTTCTAATGACGATATTACCTGCCTGCTTTCAGAGTGTTGGAACGGTAGTGAATCTGTTGCTGTGATTGTAAAAGTACCCACCTTTGTACCTGTCCCAGTGGAGGTCAATCCAGATAATTTTCCGTTGGTGCACCTCTTCAGAGAAAAGAGAGACTTTGGCATTACCGCAGCCATAATAACTGCTATTGCTGTCTCTGCTGCTGCAGCCACTACCGCTGCTCTAGCCATGACCAATCAAGTTCAAACAGCACAAACCATTAATCAAGTCATACAGCAAACTGCACAGGTGCTAGAATCCCAGGACCGCGTCAACAGACATATCCTATCAGGGATCTTGGCGGCGAATCAAAGGATAGATTTACTACAAGTACAGTTGGATGAACTTTTCAACATTGCACAAGTTGGATGCATCGGGAATCATAAACACATGTGTATAACTCCAGTAAGATATGAAGAAGCAAAAAATCAAAGCCACTTGATTTCCGCCTTTCTTGCAGGCAATTGGTCCCTAGAAGCTGAGAAGATGATGAATCAACAATTATTGCAGATTGCGATTTTAAATGACACCCGTGTTGAGCCTGTTACTTTGAGTCAGTTCTCTAGCTGGCTCACCTCTGCCTTTAGTTATATTAAAGAATGGGTTAATGTGGGGATCTTTGAATGTATTTGTTCTGCAGGTATTTGCCTTTGCCTTTGGTTTATTTGCAAGCTAAGAGTGCGTCAAGCACATGAAAAGGCGGTGTTAATTCAGGCTGTGTTAGCCATTGAACAAGGGGTGTCACCTTCTGTGTGGTTGGCTAATCTGGCACGGGAATAAGTGACATTTTTAGTATATCTCTGTTAGAGTTAGAATTATCATTTACACTAGGTGTCTGCAGGGTACTGCTGTAATTAATATGTACTTTTCTTTGAGGACTGTATATTTACATCCTGGGGATTTCTTGTACTAATTAAGGCTTCAATTGTCTTGTAACTTCCACTTTTGATCTTGAGCTGTAACAATGATGTTGGAGGAGAGAACTGTTACTATATGCCTTGTGTTCATTATGGTGCCCCTGTATTGTGCAGCATTGGCAAGTAGGGTGATGTGTTTTCCTACCTCAGGCCTTTGCAGTTGCGTAAGCTGGATAAGCTCCCCCTAGTATGGTTTTCCATACCGCTATGTCTTCATGGACACAGGATGCGAGGCAAAGCACTGCACTTGAGAGTTTTATTTTTGAACCTCAAGGAAGGCATGCCCTATTGCATGTGGGTTTGATGTCCACGTCCCACCCTACAAAAAAAGGCATCGGCTTAGGTGATATTAGGCCCAGAGAAGGCGCCACTCTGGGACTGACGTTCACTATCTGCCACATTTGCACAGTAGGATAGGGCCTCTACCTTCACCTGTGTTCATAAAATAAAGAAGGGGGAGCTGTGGCAAGCCGCCTTGCCACCATGATAAGATGGCGCTGGCTTCCTGAAGTGCTTTATAGGTAAACAAGTCCATATTTGGTTAAGCTAACTGTTGCAAATGGGAGCACCTATGAACATAGGCCAAGGGGCAGGAGTAGATAGGCTATTGCAAGAGTATAAAAGTGTATGAATTCAGCTCAAGAGGTAGAAGAAGAAAAACCATGGTTTTATAATATTAAGGTCCTGATTAAACTGCTGAAGGAAGATTCCTGTGTCGTGCTTTCTTGCGGGCGAGGGACACGACACCTTAGCCCATTTGTCGATTGGGTTATTTGTAGTCTTGGTGTAGAGTTTTTGAGTTCTTTATAGATTCTGGAGATTAGTGCTCTATCTGAAGTATGGTTGGCAAAGATTTTCTCCCACTCTGTAGGCTCTTTCTTCGCATTGTTGATAGTTTCCTTTGCTGAGAGAAAGCTTTTTAGTTTGAATCTATCCCAGTTATTGATTCTTGCTTTTATTTCTTGTGCTATGGGAGTCCTGTTGAGGAAGTCTGGTCCTAAGCAGACATGTCGAAGCTCTGGACCTACTTTTTCTTCTGTAAGATGCAAGATCTCTGGTCTGATTCTGAGGTCATTAATCCATTTTAAGTTTCATTTCATGCATGGTGAGAGATATGGGTTTAGATTCATTCTGTTGCATATGGATTTCCAATTCTCCCAGCACCATTTGTTGAAGAGACTATCTTTTCTCCATTGCATATATTTGGCCCCTTAGTATGAGAAAATTGTATTTATTTGGGTTTGTGTCTGTGTCCTCTATTCTGTACCATTGATCCACCTTTCTATTTTGGTAACAATACCATGCCGTTTTTGTTACTATTGCTTTGTAGTAGAGTTGAAGATCTGGTATTGCAATACCCCCTGCTTCACTCTTTCTGCCAAGGATTGCTTTAGCTATTCTGGGTTTTTTATTCTTCCAGATGAATTTCATAATTGCTTGCTCTATTTCTGTAAGGTACATCATTGGGATTTTAATTGGAATTGCATTGAATCTGTATAGCACTTTTGGTAGGATGACCATTTTGAAAATATTAATTCTTCTTATCCAAGAACATGGGAGATCTTTCCATCTTCTAAGGTTTTCTTTAATTTCTTTCTTTAGTGTTCTGTAGTTCTCATTGTAGAGGTCTTTCACCTCTTTTGTGAGATTGATTCCCCAGTATTTTTTTTTTTTTGATGCTTTTGTGAATGGGGTAGTTTTCCTAATTTCTCTTTCTGAAGATTCATCACTTATATATAAAAATGTCTTAAATTTATGTGCATTGATCTTATATCCCGCTACTTTACTAAATTCACTTATGAGTTCTAAAAGTTTTCTGGTGGAATTTCCTGGTTTCTCTAAGTATATAATCATATCATCAGCAAATAGGGATAGTTTGAGTTCTTCTTTTCCTATTCATGTCCCTTTAATTTCTTTGGTGTGTCTAATTGCTCTGGCTAGAGTTTCAAGGACGATATTGAAAAGAAGTGGTGAAGAGAGCATCCCTGCCTTGTTCCAGTTTTTACAGGGAATGCTTTCAGTTTTTCACCATTTAGAATGATATTAGCCATGGGCTTAGCATAGATGGCCTTTACAATGTTAAGAAATGTTCCCACTATCCCTATTTTTTCTAGTGTTTTGAGCATGAAGGGGTGCTGTATTTTATCAAATGCTTTTACTGTATCTATTGAAATAATCATGTGATTCTTGACTTTAAATCTATTGATATGGTGAATGACATTTATTGATTTCCTGATGTTGAACCAACCTTGCATCCCTGGGATGAAACCCACTTGATCATGGTGCACTATCTTTTTAATATGTTTTTGTATGCGATTTGCTAAAATTTTGTTTAGAATTTTTGCATCAATGTTCATAAGGATATTGGTCTGAAATTTTCTTTCCTCGATGTGTCTCTGTCTGGTTTAGGTATCAGGGTGATATTGGCTTTGTAGAATGAGTTTGGGAGGGTTCCCTCCTCTTCTATTTTATGGAATACTTTGAGGAGTATTGGAAGGAGCTCTTCTTTAAAGGTTTTGTAGAACTCGGCTGAGAACCCATGTGGTCCTGGACTTTTCTTTGTTGGTAGGCTTTTGATGACTTCTTCTATTTCATTACTTGAAATTGGTCTATTTAAATTGTGTATGTCCTCCTCGTTTAGTTTAGGTAATTTATATGTCTCTAGAAACCTGTTGATGTCTTTGAAATTTTCTATTTTGTTGGAGTATAGATTTTCAAAATAGCTTCTAATTATGTTTTGTATTTCAGTCGTGTCTGTTGTGATATTTCCTTGTTCATTCCAAATTTTAGTGATTTGGGTTTTCTCTCATCTTCTCTTTTTTAGTGTGGCTAAAGGTTTATCAATTTTGTTTATTTTTTCGAAGAACCAACTATTTATTTTGTCAATTTTTTGTATTGTTTCTTTTGTTTCAATTTCGTTGATTTCAGCTCTGAGTTTAACTATTTCCTGTCTTCTACTACTTTTGGTGTTGGTCTGTTCTTCCTTTTCTAGGGCTTTGAGCTGTAGTGTTAGGTTGATTATTGGTTGAGTTTTACTTCTTTTATTAAATGTGCTCCGTGAAATAAATTTTCCTCTAAGTACTGCTTTCATAGTGTCCCAGAGATTTTGATATGATGTTTCTTTGTTCTCATTTACATCTAAGAATTTTTTAATTTCCTTCCTTATATCTTCTGTTATCCATTCATCATATAATAGCATATTGTTTAATCTCCAGGTGTTGGAGTAGTTTCTGTTTTTTACTCTTTCATTTCTTTCTAACTTCAATCCATTATGATCTGATAGAATACAAGGTAGTGTCTCTATCTTCTTGTATTTGCTAACATTAGCTTTGTGGCATAATATATGTCTATTTTAGAGAAGGATCCATGTGCTGCTGAGAAGAATGTGTATTCGCTCTTGGTTGGATGGTATATTCTATAAATGTCTGTTAAGTCTAAATTATTGATTGTGTTATTGAGATCTATGGTTTCTTTGTTCAATTTTTGTTTGGAAGATCTGTCCAGTGGTGAGAGAGGTGTGTTAAAATCACCTAGTATTATTGTGTTATGGTCTATTTGGTTTCTAAAATTGAGAAGGATTTGTTTGACATACATGGATGGGCCACTGTTGGGGGCATAGATGTTTATGATTGTTATATCTTGCTGATTTATTCTTCCCTTAAGCAGTATGAAATGTCCTTCTTTATCCCTTCTGACTAACATTGGCTTGAAGTCCACATTATCTGAAATGAAGATGTATACTCCAGATTTTTTGGTGAGTCCATGTGCATGGTATGTTTTCCCCCATCCTTTCATCTTTAGTCTATGGGTATCTCTTTCTATGAGGTGAGTCTCTTGCAGGCAACATATTGTTGGATCTTTCTTTTTAATCCAATCTGCCAGTCTATGTCTTTTGATTGATGAATTCAGGCCATTAACATTCAGGGTTATTATTGACATATGATTTGTATTCCCAGTCATTTGGTTCATTTTTTAAATTATATTTATTTATTTATTTTTTTGACACACCTTGGTTCCTCCTTTATTTGACAGTTCCTTTAGGATAATTCCCCCCTTTGCTGATTTGCTCCTTTGTTTTTTATCTCTTCCTCAAGGAATATTTTGCTGAGAATGTTCTGTAATGCTGGCTTTCTTTTTATAAATTCTTTTAGCTTTTGTTTATCATGGAATGATTTTATTTCATCGTCAAATTTGAAGGTAAGTTTTGCTGGTTATAAGATTCTTGGTTGGCATCATTTTCTTTCAGAGCTTGAAAAATGTTGTTCCAGGCCCTTCTAGCTTTTAGGTTCTGGATTGAAAAATCTGTTGATATCTGTATTGGTTTCCCCCTGAATGTAATTTGGTTCTTTTTTCTCACAGCCTTAAAAATTCTGTCTGTATTTTGTATGTTAGGTGTTTTCATAATAATGTGCCTTGGTGTGGGTTTGTTGTAATTTTGTGTATTTGGAGTCCTATAAGTTTCTTGAACTTGATTTTCCATTTCATTCTTCAGATTTGGGAAATTTTCTGATATTCTTTCATTGAATAGATTGTTCATTCCTTGGGTTTGTTTCTCTAAGCCTTCCTCAATCCCAATAATTCTCAAATATGGCCTTTTCATGATATCCCATAGTTCTTGGAGATTCTGTTCATGATTTCTTACCATCTTCTCTGTTTGTTCAACTTTGTTTTCAAGGTTAAATATTTTGTTCAATATCTGAGGTTCTGTCTTCCAGTTGTTCTATCCTATTGATTGTGCTTTCTATGGAGTTCTTAATTTGGTTTATTGTTTCCTTCATTTCAAGGATTTCTGTTTTTTTTTCAATATCTCTAACTCTTTATTGAAATGATCTTTTGCTTTCTATATTTGCTCTTTTAACTGTCGATTGGTGCTATCATTCAATGCCTGCATTTGCTCTTTCATCTCATCATTCAATGCCTGCATTTGCTCTTTCATTTCATCATTTGCTTCCCTGACCATTTTAATTATGTACATTCTGAACTCCCTTTCTAATCTTTCTTCTGCCGTGCTGTTTTTGGATTTTATTGATGTAACATCTAGATTTGTTTGGGGCATTTCTTCCCTTGTTTTCTTATATTGTTCAGGAATCAGTGGGTCATTAAGATATTGCAGATTTTCTCTATTGACTTATAATGTCCCTGAAGATTGCTAGTATACCCTTCTTATGCTTCAGTAGCCTGAAGTTTTGGAGGAAGTTGATAATGCGGTGCTCCACAAGGAAGACTCCTCTCTAGGGGTGGTGACCCTCAGGTTGGGTATATTCCCTGATACTGGGCAGAGGTGCCTCCACTTGTTGACCAATGGTCATCCAAAGGGGAACTAGGCTGCAGGCTGAGCCAAGGCCTGTTTGTGCCTGTATCTCTGGTTTTGCCGTCCTTGTGTGAAAACCTCACCTGGCATGGAACACTCACCCAGTGGGGAGGTCTCGCTGGTCAGTTCCCCTCCTAGAGGTTCCCCTCAATCTACACCTACCGCCTGGGCTGGACTGTCTTCCTCTGCAACGTTCCCAGGGGCCCGGACCTACCTCCTGGGCCTGGGAGCCTCACCCTTTGCAGACGAGTCTCCTTAGGCTGCCTCTCCTCAAAGAATCTGCCCGCAGTCCTGGAAACTTCGCTCTGCCCCTAGGCGTGTCTCTGTGCGGCTCTTCCAGCAAGAAGCCGCCTAGGTCCTAGGACCCTGCTCTGCACCTAATCGCCTGACTATGCGGCCCCTCCTCTGAGCCGCCACCTGGAGCCCTGTACAATAGCTCCAAGACCCAGAGACCCGCCATACACCTCTTCCTCCGGATAGCCGCCTGGTGTTCCGACCCAGTCACTAGGAGTCCAAGCAACTCACTTCGCTTCTCCTCCTCCTGCCAACTGCCCATTGCCCTAGGCAGTCACTCTGAGTCCAAGTGACCCACCCTGTTCCTCCTCCTCCTTGGGGCAGCCCTCCGGGTGTTCAGGAGCGGTCACTTGGAGACCAAGTGACCCACCACGCTCCTCCTCCAGGCAGGCCACCGGTGTTCAGGAGCGGTCACTTTGAGTCCAAACAACTCACCACTCACCTCCTCCTCTGGCAACCGCCTATGGCTCTGATGCAGTCACTCCTAGACCACGTGACCCACTGCGCTTCTCCTCTTCTTCCCCCAGGCAGCCCCCCGGTGTTCAGAAGCAATTGCTCTGAGTCCAAACAGCTCACCACGCAGCTCCTCCTCAGGCAGCCACCCAGAGCCTCAGAAGCAATTGCTCTGAGTCCAAGCGCTGTGCTGAGCGGCCTTCTCTACGATGTTCCCAGTTGTCCGTGTTTACCGCTCCAGTGGGGGGAAGGATGTCTCGCCGGGCAACTCTACTTCACAAAATTCCCTGCGTTCTGGGGCTACCACTCCATCTGGGACGCCTCCCCAATGGGAGAGACTCACCTGGCGGCTTTGAGTTGGTCCCAAGTCTCTCACTATCTCCTCTTTTGAATCCTGCATCCTGGAGTAAAATGAAATGCAGCCGCCCTCTAGTCCACCATCTTGAAAAACTCAGACATACCTTTATATTATTTATTTATTTATTTTTATGTGGTGCTGAGGATCAAACCCAGAGCCTCACACATGCTAGGCAAGCGCTCTACTACCATGCCACAACCCCAGCCCGAACATTTAATTAATATTAATTCCCTTATGTTTATACCTTTGTTATCTATTACAAGCTAAATTTGGAATTTTATATATCAACTAACAGATTTTTCAAGCTTTTCAGTTTTCAGCAATCTCTTCTTTACTATTTATTTATTTGTTTGATCATTTATTGGAGACCAATACCCTCAAAATGGGCTCATGGCAGAGCCAAGCACAGTGTGAAACCCCAAGTTACTTTTACAAATTACACTGTACACCTCAGAAACTTGTTCTTCTGCAATCCTGAATGATTTTACCATTCCCCATCTCCTTTGACTGGAAAAGAAATCTCAGTTATTTTCTAAACTCCAACTCATTTCTGTGGGAGATTTTGTTTGTCTCTATAACAGAAGGTTTTGTGAGCAATGTATATATTTTATGACATTTATTTAATTATTCTATTAAAAAGAAAATAATATAAAAAATGAATACTGATGTGAGAAGGAGAAAAATGAAAATTATTAGAGTCAAAGTAGCAAGTTTTTTGCCCTCATTTGATCCTTACCAGACTTCAGTTATTTGTGTTCAATTATAAAAGCAAAAATTAAGACATGCATATGAAATGTTGGAAATGTATTATAAAAAACTGGGATCTAAAAATTGAAGTGCAGTTAAGGATATTATCATGATTTTGATTAAGTAATAAATACTTCCTTTTAGAACTATTTCTTAATATGTGGCCAGTGGCCTGACTGTATCAGAGTAACCTGGGGTGTTTTTCAATAATGCAAATTCCCCTGCCTTGACCAGGATAAAGGTTAAAACCAGAAATGGCATTTAAACAAATTCCTCAGAAGAATCTCATAAACTTTAAAATTTGATGGCATCTTCCCAAAAACTTATTTTCCTACTGATCAGGTTTCCCATGTTTGGCAATTGAGTGGACTTTTAGAAAACATGATTCTGTCAAGAAATATCTATAGTACAAATGCTGTTAAAGGCTGTTCCTATACATATCCACAGTGCTTGAAAACATTTCTCCACACTGCATGCCACAGTATATGAGATTGCCTGCATCTTTTTAAGCAGTGTTATTCACTGAATGACAGTTTAATTTACCCAAGTTGAATTTGTTGTTTGTCTCTTGTCATTTTGTTCTGTTTTTAATGAGAATGACTTGAAAATTAGGAGTGTGTGTTAAAAATATTGATGTGTTTTTGCAATTGATTTGTTTACATCCACATTTACCCTTTGGCAAGGAATACAGCGTGGGGCATTACAGTTCAGATGCACAGTCACACTCTGAAAGCGAACCCTCTGAAATCCACTTCCTACTGAGCAATGAAGCCCATTTTTGCTGTATTTTCTTCTATTTGATATTTAAGTTGTAAAGTTTGACAATTCAGCTTAATACAAATAACTTATTAACTGAAAGTAAATTTAAAATAATAGTAAATGCTGAGTAATTTAAATTAGGCAAAATATATTTTATTCTATAGCATAAGGGGTTGGTGTTTTACAGTGAATAACATTTCACCCCTAATTTACCTTATATATTTGCATTTTAGACTATATATGATTTTATGTATAAATTATATATAGATCTTTATATATGCATAGATATAGATAACCAGAACTCTACGATGCATACATATATATGTATATAATCATATCATACATAATTTCCTGCTTTAATCAACCCTTAATTAAAAAAATGCTGGTCCTAATCCTACTATTTTGGGGGGACTTTCATGGTAACATTAAAATTAGTAAACAGCTTTGGTGGTTTTCCTCCTGATTTCATGTTAATGACTGCTTCATGGTAAACATTAAGCAGTTTCCCCCCAGTTAGTCTGGAGTGGAGGAAACTTCCTCCATGTGAAAGATAATATTTTGAACATTTAGTCAGTGTGTTCTCTTGTCACACTCATTCCCTATGTGCCACCCATGCTTTATGGTTGTAGCAACAGGATGAGGAGAGAAGGGATGTATTCAGTGCTCAGCTTCTGAGTTTCAAAATAGGCCTTCATTTGCCTTCCACTCCAGGACACTTTTGATTGTGAAAGGAAACACCATTAACAGTGCAGGGATAACAGGTATAAACCTGGACTGTCCCTTGATACACTGGAGAGACTTATAGTCAACCCAGTCACAAAGAATAAAGTCGAAATAATGCATAAAAATGTCAGAGCAAGTGTTTTCTGCTGATAAACAGAAAACATTTTCCAAGCTGGCAAGAGACAGGTGAGAGTGAAGGAAAGCCACTGAGTTAGGAATAATCCAGTATCCTCAGAAAGGTTCTGGTGGGATGCCTTCATTCCCTTCCACAGATAAATCCTTGAGGCAAGAGGGTACCTGTGCTTAATCCTGGGTGAATTTAGGAAAGCAAGCAATGTCCTAGAGTTAATCTTACCCTCTAAGTGTGAAGCCGACTTGACTGTAGGCACAGGAGGCTCCACTAGGCTGACTAGGGTCATGCCCACCCCTGGGTGACATTGGCAGTAGGCAAAAGATTGAGGACTGGGCACAAAGAGCAAATCCCTCTGTTGGAGACCTAGAAGATGGGGTAACTGATGCTACTGGGAAAGGACAGCTAGTGTGAGGAAAAATAACTAGTTTCAGGCAAGAACAGCCAAGGGAGAATAACAGTTGAGGACCATGGAAAAAAGATGAGTGTGACAGAATCATATTCTGTATTTGGAAAATAATTCTGACAAAGTTATGGAGGCTATGTCAGGGATAGAATGTATATGGCATTTCCAGCTGCCCACGTAGCTAAACTAGAAATCCTCAAGTCATCTTTTGTTGCTCCCCTCCCTCCTTTTACCTTCTGATAAAAATGACGAGCAGGTCCTATTGTGTTACTCTTGAGTCTTCTTTTCATCTCAGTCCCCCAAACCATTGCTCTGTCTCAGACTTTCTCTCTTTCATGTACTTTTAAAATGACTTTCTTTCAGTCACTACTCTCCCCTTTCAGGAGTTCTTAATCTTTTGTAGACCACAAACCCCTCTGAGAGTCTATTAAGGTGGACAGAACTGAGCTAAAACTCTAACCACTCGCCACCTATGACTCTACGGGCATTTACATTAGGGCTAGCTCAGTGGATAAGATGCACACCTGATTTCAAAGATTTCAAAGGAAAAAAATGAAGTGTTGAATAAATTATTATTAATTTTAAGTGATAATACTAATATTGAAATGATAACATTTTGATATATTGGGTTAAGTAAATTATTAATCACATATACAATTTAAGTTTCTGTTTAATTGTTGGGGTCCATGACCCTGTTCAGGATTGGTGGAATCCAGGTAGAAAGCTATAGCTCTAGTCTGTTCAGCAGAAAGCTTTCTGACAGGTCTTTCAAAAAAACAAATATAAAAATGTCATGGCAGTGGCTTAAAATATTGAATGAATATGGCATTGCCTACAGATGAGGTATACGTTTCTGTAATATCATACTCAAGACTCTTCTCAATATGACCTAATTTACTTTCCCAGCCTGATTTCTCGACACATCCTGACTGCACACATACATCTGTTCTCCAGCTCCCACAAACAATCTGACCTTCTCTCAAACAGGCATGCACAAGGGTTTCTGACCTTTCCTTATCCTCTCTCTGCCTAGGTATGCCCCCCTTCCAATTTTTCACCTGTCTAAATCCTGCTTATTCAACAAGGCCCCCTTCAAATATCATTTCCTCTGTTAATCCTTTTCTGTCATCAAAGATTGAGTTGGTTTCTCCTCTATAATGTGTCCCATTGCAGTTTGCTCACATCACTATTATGTCTGTTTGCTTCATATTGTAGCTATGAATGCACTTACATGTGGGTATTTCATATTTCATCTGTCTTCCATACTGCAATATGAATTCTTTTAGGCCATGAATTATTATATTCCATTTTTGCTTCTCCAGTGTTCACATATGGTGTGTATGGTTTTTCTATCAATAAAAAGAGAGAACTCAGAATGAGAGCACATTAGATCCTTGGATAAGTGAATAAAGGTCAAAACTGTGTTGATAAAATAGTAGAAATGGAAAAGGGGAGAAATAAAGGATATCTGTATCATGGCTTAGAAAGAGGAAACGGGGGCACCAAACAGCATTTTGAATGCATCTCATGGCACTGAGTGGAGAGAGTGGTGAGGTGGGAAGTGGGGAAGAGTGGAATTGATAGGAAGGTTAAAGGTGACCGCATGTATGTGGGAAGAAGTTCCAGCAAACACAAAACATTCGACTTTGGAGCTTGGGTGACATTTGAAAACTCTCAGTGTAGATGAAGTCAAGGAAGAAGATTGGATCAAGGGCAAGAACAAGTTCAAGGGAGGAGATAATTATATTAGTTCACTTTTCATTTCTATTTAAAATACCAGAGGCTAAGTACTTTACAAAAAACCAAAGAGGTTTATTTAGCTCATGGGTTTTTAAAAACATGGTTTTAAATTAAAAAAAAATATTGGTACATTATAATTATACACAGTAGTGGGATTCATTATGCCATAATCATATATGCACATAACATAATTTGATCAAACCCATTTTCCCATACCTTCCCTGTTCCTCCCTCCTCCAGTTGTAGAGGCGGAAAGTCCAAGTAGCATTGTTCCAGCTCTGGCAAGGGCCTTTCAGGAAATGAGATCATGGTGACAATGGAACATGTGGGGGATGTCACATGGGGAGACAAGAAACCAGAGACTGAGGAGGGGACAGTCTTGTTCTTGTCCAATAACTCAATCTCAAGGGAACTAACCCAGAGCTTCATGAGGACTACCTTAACCTCTTCTGAAGGTAGCACCTCCAGCAAAATATAGCCGTTTCTTTCTTTCTAAGTTCCACCTCTTAAAGGTACCCCACCACCTCTCAACATCACCACAGTGACATGAATCCTTAGTGGATAAAACCACATCCAAACCATATAGCAATAACCAAGACCAGGACTTGGATGATAACATTTAAGTGTTAGAAAGAAGTGGACCCAGCAAGGAAGAAAAAGACAAAGAAATCATAAAGATAATTCACTAGAGATCCAAGATGGCAGACTAGAGGGAGGCTGCATTCCTTGTCACTCCATAACTCCGGTTTCAAGAAGAGGATATCTGTTTCTTGGTGAGGCAGTTTTTGCTGCTTATCGATTCCCTGCTGTTTACCCTGCTGTCTGCTGTGATCACCTGCAGTCTGCCAGCATATCGACGCCTTTTTGAGTGCAAATTGCTCACTGTCAGGCACCTATCATCTGCCATTTGCCTGCCTCTTGATTGTCCATCGCCTGCCTTTCACCTACCCATCACCCAACACACGAGGTTCACCTCCCGATCTTCCGACAACAGTCAGCAAACCGATTGCTGACCGCCAGTGGAGCACCAGCTGCCTGCTGTTGCCTGGAAGTTCTCTGTCACAGTACATGCAGCTTTGATTACACGTGGTTGCCACCATTTTGAGACAACAGCCAGGCCCCATAGGACCACTGGCCAGACTGAGCCCCGTCTCCAGGATCCCTAGCCCAACCTACCACTCCCTGCCTCTGGGGCCCTCACATCGACTGACTGCTCCCTGCCACCAGGACCCCCAGACCAACTGACTGTGCCCTATCACCGGGACCCCAGACCGACTGATTGTACCCCACCTCCAGGATCCCCCAACCGAACCAAACACACCCGACTTCCAGGACCCCTGCCTGACCATCCGCACCCCACCTCCAGGACCTCCAGCCAACCATGTCCACACCCTGAGCTGCAGCTCCCCATTTCCCATCACATTTTGAAGCCAGAGCGGCCATCTTGGATAATCCTGGAAGCTGTAGCTCCAATCTTTAGGTGGGGCAAATCCCATCCTGAGACACCTGCTGGAGGCTTGAAGTTCATTGTCAGGTACCTCTCATGCATCAGGCTGCTGAAGACTGGGAGGTTTCATTACTATGTAACTGTTATACTGTAGATTTTATTTTTTATCCTTATTGAAAAAATTTAAGTTTTTATTCCTTTACTTTTCTTGCTCTCTTTTCCTTTTGTTTACTTGATCCCTCAGAGTCTCTTTCTCCCTTTTTTGCATGCTAACATCCAATTTCTTTTGATTACACTCTCACCCTTTCTATTATCTGGAACTTCTGTATATTCTTTTCTTATCCCATTAAGAGCTACATTCTACATCCCTTTGCATCCTGTCCATCCTCCATTTGAAACTGCAGACCTTATTGCAAATCTGTTTGTTTTACTGAAGATAATAGTTGAACTCATTCTGTTTATTATGACAATTTTGTTATTGTCCCCATAGGGGCTATTTGGTCTAGGAGTGCATAGTGTCTGAATTGGGCACTGCTAATATTGATCTCCCCTTAAAGAAAGGGTTTTGGAAACCTATAGGGCCACTATAAGCCTATAGGGGGAAATCTGCAATACCCCAGTTCTGCACTGCTAGAGGGGAAGATACATGAACAACATGAGAAAACAAGGAAAGAAAATGATTCAAACAAACCTAGATTCTATATTAATAGAATCCAATGACAGCATGTTAAAAGAAATGTCAGAAAAGGACTTCAGATTATACATGATTAAGATGATTCACGAAGCAAAGGATGAGATAAGAGAGCAAATGCACGCAATGAAGGATAATACCAATAAGCTGAAAGAGCAAGTACAGGAAGCAAAAGATCATTTCAACAAAGAGATAGAGATTCTAAAAAAAAAAAAAAAAATGGAAATCCTTGAAATAACCCAAATAAAAACTCAATGGAAAGCATCACCAAAAGACTAGACCACTTGGAAGACAGAACCTCAGACAATGAAGACAAAATATTTAATCTTGAAAATAAAGTTGCCCAAACAGAGAAGATGGAAAGAAATCATGAAAAGAATCTCCAAGAACTATGGGACATCATGAAAAGACCAAAATTAAGAATTATTGGGATTGAGGAAGGCACAGAGATACAAACCAAAGGAATGAACAACCTATTCAATGAAATAATATCAGAAAATTTCCCAAACCTGAAGAATGAAATGGAAAATCAAACACAAGAGGCATACAGATCACCAAATGCAAAAAACCACAACAGGTCCAAACCAAGGCACATTATAATGAAAATGCCTAACATTCAAAATAAAGATAGGATTTTGATGGCCGCAAGAGAAAAGCATCAGATTACATATAGGGGGAGACCAATATGGATAGCAGCCGAGTTCTCAACCCAGACTCTAAAAGCTAGAAGGGCTTGGAAAAACATATTTCAAGCTCTGAAAAAACATGGTTGCCAACTAAGAATCCTATAACCAGCAAAACTAACCTTCAGATTTGAAGATGAAATAAAATCCTTCCATGATAAACAAAAGTTAAAAGAATTTACAAATAGAAACCCTGCACTACAGAATGTTCTCAACAAAATATTCCATGAGGAGGAAATGAAAAACAACAATGTAGGTCAGCAAGAGAGGAACTACCTTAGAGAAAAACCACTCAAAGAGAAACCAAGCCAACTTAAAAACCAAAAATAAGCCCAAATGCCTGGGAATACAAATCATATCTCAATAATAACCCTGAACTTTAATGGCCTGAACTCATCAATCAAAAGACATAGATTGGCCATAATGGATTAAAAAGAAAGACCCAACAATATGCTGCCTGCAAGAGACTCATCTCATAGAAAAAGACATCCACAGACTAAAGGTGAAAGGATGGGAAAAAACCTACCACGCACATGGATTCAGTAAAAAAGTGGAGGTTTTCATCCTTATATCAGATAAAGTGAACTTCAAACCATAGTTAGTCAGAATGGATAAAGAAGGACATTTCATACTGCTTAAGGGAACCATAAATCAGGAAGACATAAAGATAGTAAATATTTATGCCCCAAACAATGGTGCATACCTGTACATCAAACAAATCCTTTTCAATTTCAGGAATCACATAGACCACAACACAATAATTCTGGGTGACTTTAAAACACCGCTGTCACCACTAGATAGATCTTCCAAACAAAAACCAACCAAAGAAACCATAGAACTCAATAACACAATCAATAACCTAGACTTAATAGACATATATAGAATATTCCATCCATCAATGAGCAGATTCACTTTCTCTCAGCAGCACATGGAACCTTCTCGAAAATAGACCATATGTTGTGCCACAAAGCAGCCCGTTGGAAATGCAAAAAATAGAGATACTGCCTTGTGTTCTATCATATCACAATGGACTGAGAGTAGAAATCAATGACAAAATAAAAAAGGGAAATTACTCCAACACCTGGAGACTGAATAATATGCTATTGAATGAAACATGGATAACAGAAAACATCAGGGAGGAGATAAAAAAAAATTCTTAGAAGTCAATGAGAATGATGATACAACATATCAAAATCTCTGGGACACTATGAAAGTGGTATTAAGAGGAAAATTCATTGCATGGAGCACATTCCAGAAAAGAATGAAAAGTCAACAACTAAATGACCTAACATTACAGCTCAAAGTCCTAGAAAAAGAAGAACAGAATAACAACAAAAGTAGTAAAAGACAGGAAATAATTAAAATCAGAGCTGAAATCAATGAAATTGAAACAAAAGAAACTATTCAAAAAATTGACAAAACAAAAAGTTGGTTCCTTGAAAAAGTAAACAAAATAGACAAACCCTTAGCCACACTAACAAAGAGAAGGAGAGAGAAAACTCAAATTACTAAAATTTGTGATGAAAAAGGAAATATCACAACAGATACCGCTGAGATACAGAACATAATGAGAAGCTACTTTGAAAATCTGTATTTCAACAAAATAGAAACTACTGAAGACATTGACAAATTTCAAGAGACATATGCTCCTCCCAAACTGAACCAGGAGGACATACAAATTTAAACAGATCAATATTAAGCAATGAAATAGAAGAAGCCATTAAACCTACCATCCAAGAAAAGCCCAGGACCAGACAGATTCTCAGCCGAGTTCTACAAGACCTTCAAAGAAGAACTCATTCCAATACTTCTCAAAGTATTCCAGGAAATAGAAAAAGAGGGTACCCTACTGAACTCATTCTATGAAGCTAATATCACCCTCATACCCAAACCAGGAAAAGACACATCAAGGAAAGAAAATTTTAGACCAATATCTTTGATGAATATAGATGCAAAGATCCTTAACCAAATATTGGCAAACCGTACAAACACTAGAACAAATAGGGATAGTAGGAACATGCCTGAACATTGTAAATTCTATTTATGCTAATCCCATGGCCAACATCATTCTTAATGGAGAAAAACTGAAAACATTCCCATTAAAAATGGGAAAAGGACAGGTATGTCCTCTTTCACCACTTCTATTCAACATTGTCCTTGAAACTCTAACCAGAGCAATTAGGCAGACTAAAGAAATTAAAGGAATACAAATAGGAAATGAGGAACTTAAGTTGTCACTATTTGCCAATGACATGATTCTATATTTAGAGGATCCAGAAACTCCTCCAGAAAACTTCTAGACCTTATCAATGAATTCATCAAAATAGCAGGCCATAAAATCAACATGCATAAATCTAAAGTATTTTTATATGCAAGCAATGAAACAGCTGAAAAGGGAAATGAGAAAAACAACTCCACTTGCAATAGCCTCAAAAAAAAAAAAAAAAAAAAAAACTTGGGAATCAACCTAAACAAAGAGGTGAAAGACCTCTACAATGAAAACTTCAAAACATTGAAGAAAGAAATTGAGGAAGACCTTAGAAGATGGAAAGATCTCCCATGTTTTTGGATAGGCAGAATTAATATTGTCAAAATGACCATACTACCAAAAGTGCTATACAGGTTCAATGCAATTCCAATTAAAACCCCAATGATGTACCTTACAGAAATAGAGCAAGGAATCATGAAATTCATCTGGAAGAATAAGAAACCCAGAATAGCTAAAGGAATCCTTAGCAGAAAGAGCGAAGCAGGGGGTATCGCAATACCAGAACTTCAACTATACTACAAAGCAATAGTAACAAAAACAGCATGGTACTGGCACCAAAATAGACAGGAAGATCAATGGTACAGAATAGAGGACACAGACACAAACCCAAATAAATACAATTTTCTCATACTAGACAAAGGGGACAAAAATATGCAATGAAGAAAAGATAGCCTCTTCAACAAATGGTGCTTGGAAAAGTGGAAATCCATATGCAACAGAATGAAACTAAACCCCTATCTCTCACCCTGCACAAAAATCAACTCACAATGGATCAAGGACCTTGAAATCAGACCAGAGACCCTTCATCTTATAGAAGAAAAAGTAGGTCCAAATCTTCAACTTGTTGACTTAGGATCAGACTTCCTTAAGAGGACTCCCATAGCATAAGAAATAAAAGCAAGAATCAATAACTGGGATAGATTCAAACTAAAAAGTTTTCTCTCAGCAAAGGAAACTATCAACAATGTGAAGAGAGAGCCTACAGAGTGGGAGAAAATCTTTGCCACTCATACCTCAGATAGAGCACTAATTTCCAGAACATATAAAGAACTCAAAAAACTCTACACCAAGAATGCAAATAACCCAATCAACAAATGGGCTAAGGATATGAACAGACACTTCACAGAAGAAGATCTACGAGCAATGAAGAAACATATGAAAAAATGTTCACCATCTTTAGTAATAAGAGAAATGCAAATCAAAACTACACTAAGATTCCATCTCACCCCAATTAGAATGGCGATTATCAAGAACACAGGCAACAATAAGTGTTGGTGAGGATGTGGGAAAAAAGGTACACTCATACATTGCTGGTGGGGCTGCAAATTAGTGCAGCCACTCTGGAAAGCAGTGTGGAGATTCCTTAGAAAACTTGGAATGGAACCACCATTTGACCCAGCTATCCCACTTCTTGGCCTATACCCAAAGGACTTAAAATCAGCATACTACAGAGATACAGCCACATCAATGTTCATACCTGCTCAATTCACAATAGTCAGATTGTGGAACCAACCTAGATGCCCTTCAATTGATGAATGGATAAAGAAACTGTTTATATATATATATATATATATATATATATATATATATATATATATATATATACATACACATACACACACAATGGAATATTACTCAGCTATAAAGAATAATAAAATTATGGCATTTGCAGGCAAATGGATGAAATTGGAGAATATCATGTTAAGTGAGATAAGCCAATCTCAAAAAACCAAAGGATGAATGATCTTGCTGATAAGTGGTTGATGACACATAATGTAGGGTGCGAGGGAGCAAGAATGGAGGAAGGAGGGACTGTATAGAGGGAAAAGAGGGGTCGGAGGTGTGGGGGGGAAGGAAAAAATAACAGAATGAATCAAACATATTTACCCTATGTAAATGTATGATTACGGAAATGGTATGCTGTTACTCCATGTACAAATAGAAACAACATGTATCCCATTTGTTTACAATTAAAATAAATTAAAATTAAAAAAAATAATTTCCTAAATTGCACCTACAACTCTAATTACAATAGAGTAACAAGATTATGCTTTTAACCCTTGTATTTCTGAGGGGTGGGGTATAAAAAGGAGAAGGAATGAATGCATGTGTCAATGGACCTTACCCAGTGTTTGGGGATTAAGAAGTTACATTGGACTCCCAACTAATTTTAGTTAGGGGTAAGATCTAAAAGCAGATTGAATAGGTAGGAAAAGAAGAGTAGGAAGAGTTGAAGTAGAAGTAGACTGACTTTAAAAAGTATTTTATTTTTAGTTGTAGATGGACACAATACCTTTATTTTTTTTTTACGTGGTGCTGAGGGTTGAACCCAGGGCCCACACATGGTAGAGGAGCACTCTACCACTGAGCCACAATGCCAGCCCAACAGGCTAGCTTTTGAGAAGCCTGAATTCCTTTCTTGAAGAACCTGGAGAATCTCCTAATGATTAGGTACATAGCCTCCGGACTCCAATCCTAGCCCTACCACTTATTAACCATGTGATTCCAAACAGTTGACACAGCTCTTTGATTCTGTTTTCTCATTTGTAAAGTGAGTATAATAATTGTATCTGTAAGATTTACTGTGGAGTGAAATGATTTACTCTCTTCTGAGTGTTCAGCACAGCATTTGCCATACTGCAACATACAAGGTGTTACTTCTCTTAATATGAATTCAGCTCCAGGCTTTTTTGAGTAGGTCTCCCCTGTTTATTGATGACAACAGCTTCTGAACTTGTGTGAGGTGGTATTAGTTTGCCTGCACTTCTATAACCTAGTGGCTAAAACAACAGGAACTTGTTCCTACCAGTTATGGAGACTGGGTGTCTGAGGTCAAGGTGTTAGTAGGGTTGGTTTCCTTGAGGCCTCCCTTCAGCTTGCAGGTGGCCATCTTCCCCAACATCTTCATGGGGTTTTGGCTATGTGAGTGTCTGTGTCCTAATCTCCTTTTCTTTTTCTTTTCCTTTTTTTTTCTTTTAATAACTACACCAATTATACTGGATTAAAATTCCAATGACTGCATTGTAATTCATATTGTCCCTTTAAACACCCAGTCCCCATATATAGTCACATTATGAGGTCCTGCAGGTTAGAACTTCAACATATGAATTTGGGGGATAGAATTCATGCCATAACAGGTGTTTTTGACCAAAAAAAAAAAAAACCAAGGTTTATATTTTATTCTTTAGGAAGACAAATTTTGAAGCATGTTAAAGGACTAAGAAAAAAAGTTCCCTTCAGAAGAGCTGAGAAACTCAGTTGTCAAGTCTTTTACTTAGGCTCACTTAGGTAATGAACAGTAAGGGATTCCACCAAGTTCTAACCCATTGTTCTTATCTCTTTGACACCACTTCCCCTTCTCTACACCTCTTTTTTATGACATTCACAGCCTGAACACCTCTTCCTGTACCAGAATGAATCTTACAGACTAGCATTTAAGTACTGGATGGAATAATGATTTCACTGGGACTGAAAGGCAGAGAAGTAGGTGGTTTTGGAACAGAGATTAAAAAATAAATAAAAAACACTAAGCAGTGGGGCTGTCCCATGAGGACAACCTGCTGCTCTACACTTGCTTCAGTTCTCCACCAACTCCTTGTAAAACCTGGGACTAGAACCTTCCGAAGCCAGGATCTATGGCTGCTGTTGCAGCAGCTTGTACCACACAAGTGCCTGACGTATGTGGTTGATTAGTAACATCTTTCTATCTTGCAGATTGCCTCGAAGATGCCAACGTCCCCACCTGCTCTGCTTGTCTCATCAAGTCTCCAGGAGCTATAAGCAGAGTCATCTCTAAGATTCTGAAGGTGGAATGTATTCATTCTCAACAGGTGATCTATAACAACAAAAGGGTGGATTAAACAGTAAGTCACTTCTTTCACTATTATCTTCTGTGAGTCAGTAGACTTCAGAAGTTAAAGGAAGAGACTTGAATTTGGTGGCTGGCTCTGGCTGTCCTTCCTGGGTGTCTGACTTTGCATGAGTCCCCTGGCCATCTGTCTGTTATTCACCTTATCTGTACAGTGGGGAGCAATGCCACCACCCTGGAAGGTTGTTGTGAGGAGTAAGTAAGAAAATGCAGATGACACTAGTTGTATGGTCTATGACTTGAAAAATATTTGCTATTATCATTATTATACATCTTAGAGGAGGATGGGGATAAATGTGGAAAAAATATCTGAGAAATAAGGTTTTGCCTCCCATAAAGTAACTGAACTTTGGTTCTTAGGTTTTCAATTTGATATGCTGTTGCATATAAAATTTAAAATTCTTATTCAGATGTCTCATCCTCCTTTCATAGTCCATCTTCACTCTATGAATGTGTTTGATATTTCTTTCCCATTTTTTTGTCATTTGTTTTCTATTATTATGGAATATTTGGACACATGAAAAGTACAGAGAATGATGAGCAAGGATGTACCCACAATCCACATTACAAAGCACAGTTAAAGCCCAGCTGAAATTTCTCTACATAGTTCTCCAAATCTATGAGTCTTGCATCCAGGCTTTCAATCTAAAATCCTACATTCCTTTATTCCACCTTAAAATGAAAATTCTGGCTGAAATTCACCATTTGGACAAAAGTTCCCCAAAACAGTATTTCTATTTGATAGCTAGTAAATGGAGAAGGCAATGAATAAGGGATAAAAAATTGACAAGTAGGCCTCAAACTGAAAACTTTACATTTTCCCAATTAGGACTGCCCATCTATCTATTAGTTTAGAGAGAAAATCACTGTCATTTTCCTCTCACCCACTATATTCACAGTAATAGTTTTCAAAACTCCATGTCCAAACTCATTAGTGAATTATGAAACCAATTTAGTGAGTTATGACCAGTGTGATTTAAATTAATAAAATGTAGCAGAACAGAACAAAAAAAAAAAAAAGAGAGAGAGAGAGAGGGAGAGAGAGAGAGAAGCAAGGGGAAGGTATCAAAGTATGCATAGTAAAGATAAATTTTATGTCTTATTTTATACTTATAGATGATTTTGTATTTATATATGTGTACATGCTTGTACATATCCTCCCCAGAGGATCCAGTGGAAAAAAATACCCTGAAAATTGCTGAAGTGAAGGACTTGGTCATTTTCCTGCAGGCCTGTGATATCCAGTCTTTAGCTTCTGGTGATAAGGGAGGGATGAGGTGAGAAGGCAACATCAAGGCAGCACTTCAAGGTTTAGCCTGGAAACTAGAGACATGAACGTACATCTTCAGCACTTCCCTCTCCTTACCCAAACCACTCACTACACATGGGCAGGAGTTCACCCACCATCCACCCCTTTGAGAGCCAACCTTGAGTCTTAGACATTCTTGTGTTCTCCAGCCCTTATCCTGCCCAACTTTCAAAGTAATAGGCTTAAAGTGCATTTCATTCAAGATTTGTGTTTTAAGGGTACCTGGGACGTGGATTTACCTGTCATGATGGAAGTTTTTCATACTTACAGGAACAGAATGAGGCACACCATGTAGGGTTACACCAGGTTCAGTCAGGAGGCAGAGAGAGTAAGGGGAAAATGTGGGCAAGTCTTTATTGAGGTTTCTACAGAAAGGAACAAGCCAGTGTCCACAGGCTAAGCAGGTATAGAATTGTCTGGTCTGAACAGTTTCAATGGACTCTGGGGGTAGGGAGAGCTGCTCCTGTTGCTTGTTGCAGGTTCCCAGGATGATTTGGACTGGTAGATGGTGACTCACAGTATGAGACCCCCCATAAAGAGGTTGGGGTAGGGGGTCTGGATTGGTTGGTTTGTGTATGAAAAGTACACTACATGAGGAGCTATGAGCTATCTCTAGGAATTTGCCAGCCCTGAGTGGGGCAGACCCTACAGGGTCAGCAAAACCCCCAAGATGCTGAAATATCCAAAATCCAGAAAAGAAAAAGATATGATCAATAGAGTTTGTGAAATGGAGATGGAATGTCTATCAATAATGTTATTCTTCAGCAGTTATATTATTAAGCCATAAAGTAAACTCCATCTCTTATTTATATGCCCATTTTGGTACTTGACATATAATAGTCACTAAAAGAGTTTTCTTTCCTTTATGACTAAATTTAATAATTTTGAATTTTTAGGCATAAACTAGCATAGTTCTTGTGTGAAAGTAGATTCATTATAACATAACTTTTCATCAAACCCAAACTGTAATATTATTAAATGAATGTCTCCACACAGGTGCTAACCTAGCTTTTTGACATAGTAAGACAAAGAAAGAACCTAGCAGTGGTTTATAAATTTGTTAGGGTTGCCAGGTAAAATATAGAGTGCCCAACTCAATTTCAATTTCAGATAAACAAAAAAAAATTAATATAACTATATCCCAAACATTGCAGAAGACATAGTTAGACCAAAAAAAATCTTTATTGTTTTCTTAAAATTCAAATTTAACTGACTTATACTTTCAGCTGCTAAACCTGACAGCTTAATGTGGTGGAAAGAATTCCAAAAATGACTCCCAAAATTTCACACCCTAATTGCTGGACTCTGTATACAGTGAACTACTGCTCCCATGGTCTTGTTATACACAGTTCTGTAGGACAGAGTTTACCTCAAGGTGGGGAGGTTTTCTAGTGTGCCTGACCTGAGCAAACAAAATTTTGAAAGCAGAGAGAATTCTCTGGCTGATAGAAAAGAAGAGCTGAGAGAGGACAGAAAAGGAAATCAGATCTGGAGTGTGAGAAGGACTCCATGCTCCATGACTTAGAAGATGGAGAAAGCCACAAGGGAAGGAGTGTAGGCAACTTGGAGGAACTAAGGACAGCTCTTAGCCAACGGTTAGCAAGGAAGCAGGGTCTCAGCATGACAATTGCAAGGAACTACATTCTACCCAAACCACATGAGCTTAGAAATGGATTCTTTCTCAGAGTGTCCAGATAAGAACTGAACCCAGCCAACACCATGATTCTGTCCTTCTGATATCTTGCTCATAGTACCCAGCTGAGACCTACAAAACTGTGAACTAATAGGTGGTTTTTCAGCTGCTCTGTTCATGATACTTCCTATGCAGCAAGAGAATGTGAGTACAGTTTTACATATGAAGTGGACATATATACACTTTGTATATAATTTTTTTCTGAAGAACTACATTTTTCAACTTGATTTTCAAAATATAAGAGGGATAGAGTTGATCTTATAGCAGATTTGGTGATTATATTTTTTAAAATTTAAACAAATTAAATGACTTGACAGTCCCTAACTGTGGAACAACAAATAGAAACCAGACTATTAGCAAATTTTCTTAAATCAACAAGGTTGAAATAAAATACCCAGATGGAAGCATAGATATGTGTAGAAAACCTAAAGGATTTTTCTGCTATTATATTCCTTTCTCTTTCCTTTCCCTTTTTGGATATGAAATTACTCTTTTGGAGTTTGTTTTCCTTGCTTATACTCCAGAAGAGGTTTTTAAAAAGTGATTCATAGGGGACTGAAGACTAAAGAGTCAGTTTGAAGGTACAGAATTGAAGAGATATATGGTATTACAAGCACTCATACATTGCTGGTGGGGCTGAAAATTGGTGCAAACATTATGCAAAACAGTATGGAGATTCCTCAGAAAACTTGGAATGGAACCATTTGACCCAGTGAATCCACTCCTTGGTTTATACCCAAGACTTAAAATCAGCAATAACACAGTAATGCAGTCACAACCATGTTTATAGCAGCTCAATTCCACAACAACCAAACTATGGAACCAACCTAGATACCCTTCAATGGATGAATGGATAAAGAAAATTTTGAATATATACACAATGGATTATTACTCAGCCCTAAAGAAGAATGAAATTATGGCATTTGAGGTAAATGGATGGAGTTGGAGAATATCATGCTAATTGAAATAAGTCAATCCCGTAGAACCACAGGCCAAATGTTATCTCTAATATGCAGATGCTAATTCACAATAAGGGGGGTGGAGCTAGGGAAAATAGGGTACTTTGGATTAGGCAGAGGGGAGTGAAGGAAGAGGAGGGGGTAAGGGGGTAGGAAGGATAGTAGAATGAATTGGATAATATTACCCTACATGCATATATGATTACACAACTGGTGTGATTCTGCATCATGTACAACCAGAAGAATGAGAAGTTATACTGCATTTATGTATGATGTGTCAAAATATATTCTACTGTCATGTATAACAAATTAGAGCAAATTAAAAAATTTTAAAAGTCTATGTACAAAATACCAGTAGAATATTTCCAAAATTATTCTGTCACTTTGGTTACAGAGGTAATCTAAGCTCGTGTGCACTCTACAAATTCTTATTTAAGTGAATTTCAAAAACACCTGCTCCACTTTTTGATCTATGCTATAGTTTGGATCTTAAGTGTTTCCAAAAGGTTGTGGTAAAGGGTTGGAACCCAGTACGGCACTATTGGGAGATGATGAAACCATTAAGAGGTGGGGCCTAATGGAAGGTATTTAGGCATGCCTTTGAAGAAGATTGGGAGACCCCAGCCCCTGTCCCTTTTTACTTCCATGAGGTGAGAAGTTTTTCTTTGTCACATTCTCCTGCCATGATGTGCTGCCTCACCAAAAGTCTAAAAGCAACAGAGCCAACCGATCATGGACTAGAAACTTCAAAACCATGAAGAAAAATAAACCTTTTCTCTTTTTAATTTAAATTTTCTCAGGTATTCATCATAGAAATGGGCAGTTTACTAACATAGTGTGCACCTGTGCACTGCTGAGGAATATGGTCAGAAGGAGGAGAGTTGCAGCTAATATTCTGGCCTTTGATGCTTTGAGAATGTACACCATGCTTTCATGGAGAAAGCAGAGACTCTAGAGCCTGCCTGTGTTGGCCTAAGAAACTGCTCAGACACAGTGTAACCTGAGCCACACCAGGTGGTTTTCTGCAAGGGCTACCCCAGGTTGCTCCTTAAAAGGAGGTTAGCACCATTTACCTCAAACCAGCTTCCTCTGATTCTACAAACTTTCTTTCATTTCCATGAATTAGTTCATAATCCAGAAGATCAATAGCCCCTTTATTTCTGTGCTTTCTTTGATCATGGAGCTGAAAATCATGAGTTAGTGGCATCTAAAAGCTGGATTCAAATCCTAGAACTAAAATGAACTATGTGTGTGATTTTTGGCAAGTTCCTTACCTTCACCAAGCCTCAATTTTCACATTCAAGAAACTGGAGTAAAAATAAATTTGTAGTGTTGGGTAAGAATTAAATAATGTATAAAGAAGGTCATCACTAGGCCTGGCATTTTCGTATTTTGAATAATTGCTGCTCTCTGTCTTATTGATATTATTACTTTTTGTATTGCTATTGCTGTTCATTGACAGGGGTTTTTCTTTCTATTTTTGTTCCATTAGATTAGGAACATTTTTTGCCAAGCAAGGGCCATATCTCATTTCTATTCATTTCTGTATTTGTTATGAAGTCTGACATATAAGACCTCAATATTTGTTTGCTAAAAGAATGGAATGATGAATCAGCAATTGCTTTAAAGTGTTCCTGCTAAAAAATGTGTTGGATCCTTTTTTAAAAGAGGGAAGTATGGAATGGGTTGGAGGTAAGGCCAAAGGTTTTCCTTACATAGATCTGGTAAAAACTTTGTCAGCATCCCATGAACTTGGAGAAAAGCATGGTATACCTTTCAGATACTTCAAATTAAGTGTCAGAAAGCCACTTCTATTCTAATTGACCAGGTGTGGCAAATACCCTATCCAATGCCTTGTCATCTCTCTGTCCAAAATCTATTTCCCTAATTTTATCTCCACCACCAAACTAAGAAAATTGCTCCCAAATGCATGACCTTGTGCACATGCTAACAGGATGTTATTTCATATTTTGCCTGAGGTGTCAGAGCCATGTGGATACACTTGAGCAATAGAAAAGTCAAAGTGATTCTCAAAGGATTCCAGAAATTACTTTTGGAAGCAAAGTTGTTTAAAATTTCCAAATGAATGTGCATAAGAAAAGCTTGTAAGTATGTAGTCCCACCTTCAGAGTTAAATTCTATCTATCTCAATTGCATGCTTGTGAGTTTGTTGTCTCCCAATGGTTGGTAAGAAGTCCTAAATTGTATGTGTGCTATCATGCATTTCTACATATTTAAGTGCAGTTTTTAAATACTCCACATTTTTTCCCAATGAAAAATACTGCAACTTTCCTAAATCCAAATGTGTTCTGTGTGACCTGCATTTTAATCCTCAGAAAAAAAGTGTATTTGTGTGCATGCATACTTGCTTGTATGTGCACATGAATGTTCTTGAAGTCAGAAGGTAGTGTTCACAGTGGAAGTATCAAAATATTTCACTGGTTTGCTTCTGATTTCTACATGTGGGTCATATATTTTCAGATCTTCATGTTGGGAAGATTAATTCCACTCCTGAAAAACCAATCACATACTCTGAGCACTGTGGTGCACAGAACTGTGTAGTAAGAATTTCAGAAAAATGCAAAGGGGTATTGATGACCATGAGTCCCATTGTGTAAAATTATCCAAAATTCAAGGGAGGACAGAAATCATGTGGGCTGTATAGTTTAACAGAGATTTGATTTCTGGCTGGAGAAAGCTGAAAAGTCTTCAGAAGAAAGTAAAATTTTGAACTCAGTCTTGAAGCATGGGTAGGATTTTGACTGGTGGAATAGGAGAGGTATGGTGGAATAACAATCCCAGAAGGTAGATCAACAAAGAACAAAGAGACAAAGTTGGTAGATCACAAGCATGGCTCAGGTATACTTTCAGACTTGTTTGTCCAGAGTAGAGCTTTTTTTTTTTTTTTTTTTTTTTTGCTGGGAAATAACAGGAGGAAAATTTGCAGCGAACAAGGGTCACTAGGAAAGGACAAGAATGACTATTGTATTAATCAAATCTCATTAGTTTGGAACTGAAAATAACAATTAATGACTTAGGACTCTTCAGAGAAACAAAAAACAAAACCAGACAAACTTAAAAGCAAAAACTTCAAGTTTCAGTAAAATACATCGGGAGGAGGGGGTTCATTCAGCTTGGAAGCACCCTGAAGCAGTTCAAAAAATAATGGCAAGAGCAGGGAACTCAGAAGGGAGAGTATAAGGGAGATTTAATGTCTATAGGACTCCAAATCTCCATTGTTTCTTTTATTTTTTTTCTTTTGTTTAGTCTATTCCCTTTTAGTATGCAAGTCTTTGCAAATTAGAATTGGACATAATGACCATATATACCCAACTTCCTATTATCATGATGTCAGTAGCAAAGTTGCCCCTCATTCAACTCTAAATCAAGAAATGTGAGGACTGGGCTCTAATTTAATGTATCGCCAGTCACATGACTACCCTAGTCCAATCACACGCCAATGAAAAAAACGGGCATTATGATTGGCCAGGCCTGTTACCCACCCACCCTGTGAGAACTAAGAAAGCTGAGGGAGCAAACTGCCATCATTCCTTGCGCCATGCTGAAAGTTTTATTCTTTCCTGAGTTAATTCGCTCACATACTCATTTTTTTTTTTACTTTGATCCTATAGACAATGTAGAACTATTAGAAGAGTTTTCTCTAAGCAAAGCAGAGATTATAGTGATCTCCAGGACAGATTGGAAAGAAAAGAGGCAGCTATGTGGCTATCTTACAAAAAGTGACAAAGTAGAACAGAATGATGGAAGAGAAAGAAAGCAACAAACTAGAGACTTAGGAGGTTCTACCTCATCAAGTGCTCAATCACTGACCCACATCTCCAAACCTGGAAATCTTTAACCATTTAAGATCCTTTTTACAGCTTGAATTTTACTCCTTACAAATGTGTGTGTGTGTGTGTGTGTGTGTGTGTGTGTGTGCGCGCGCGCACGCGCGCTGCAGTGTTCCACAGATTAGTCTCAAACTCTTGGACTCAAGGGATCCCCCCACCTCAGCTTCTTATGCAACTGGGACTACATTGTGCCTAATTAACAAAAGATATTTTGATGTCCAAGATTCTAATATCTGTAAATGTGAACTTATTTGTAAATAGGGCCTTTGCTGATGAAATCATGTTAAGGTAAGATCCTCAGTGTGGACCTTTAATCCAATATGACTGATTTACTTACAATAAGAGGGAAATCTGGACAGAGAAGGAAGATAGCCATGTCAATACTGAGACAGACACCGGAGTCATGCTGCCACAAACCAAGCAGCACCTGGGACCACTAGACTCTGGAAGCAACAAGGAAGTCTCCTCCCCCAGAGTCTTCTGAGGAAAGTGATCCTGCCCACACCTTGATTTCAAATTTCTGTCCTCCAGAACAGTGAGATGACAAATTTCTGTTGTTTTGAGTCACATAGTTTATAATAGTTGGCTATGGTAGTTCTAGTAAATGAATACAACCTGTTTTATGGATTTTTACTCCCTTTAGCTCTGTTTTTATAGTTCTCTATTCTTTAGAGAAATCAGGGAGGTGGGTGGGGGAACTATTGCTAGAGAATGGATTCTGATCCCTAAGTCAACTTCTTGACAGCTCCCAGCTAGCAGTGCCCAGTGCTGTGTGTCACAGCCTAGATGTCCAGATCTCTCTCTCCAAACTCTTCTATTTTCCTACATAAAAGTCCAAAATAAGTGAAGCCCTTTCTGCTGTCCTTTTCTTTTTACACTCAAAAACAGAGATTATGAAAATGGCCTGTGTGTTCAAGAAATAGCATGTATGTGCATGGTATCACAGACGTCTTTCTTACTAATGTGTGAAGTTCTCACAGTGTAC
This sequence comes from Sciurus carolinensis, assembly GCF_902686445.1. Taxonomy (NCBI): domain Eukaryota; kingdom Metazoa; phylum Chordata; class Mammalia; order Rodentia; family Sciuridae; genus Sciurus; species Sciurus carolinensis. The sequence continues at coordinate 54,968,278 of NC_062224.1, forward strand.
AGACTTGAAGGTCCATTTACCTGAAGGACGTGGTCCCTAGCTCTAGTTTCATCAATTTCCATTTCAATTAAAGTGAATTAGGGAATAATCCAGGTGCCTTCCCAGCTCCTCTATAGGTTCTGAAAATGTTGAAAGTCCCCAAGTTTAGAAGGGAGTTTTCATCTACAAAAATATCTACAAAACGAGCCTGTGTTACAGACTCTTATAGCTGAGATGAGTAGAGAGATTCAGAAGACAGGTCTTCAGATTGATAGGAAACATCGTGGGATTGGTATGTATTCAGACAATTAAAATGTAAATGAAAGGTCAGGTAAGAAAAACCTCCTGATCTCCTACCTCTAAAATCATGAATAGTCTCCAAAACTAAAAGCAAAATCAGGAGAGGGAAACATTGGAAGTAAGAGGTCCAGTGTTTGGGCCTTCCCAAGATACATAGTTATTAAAATTTATTATTATATTTTTAAAATTCCTTTAGGCATATTAGTTAAAATCCAAGAAACTGTAGTCAAGTGGACCATGTGATAGAGTCATTAGCCCATATTCTATTATTACTATTATTATTATTATTATTATTATTATTATTATATTGCTGCAGTACTGAGGCTTTGCACATTTCAGGCAAACACTCCTACCACCAAGCTACACCTCCAGCCAGCCCATTATTTTTGTGAGAAGTCTAAACTAAGAAAATCTGCCAGTTGCATGATTGACTAGTCCTCTAACAGAAATGTCACATGTTTTCAGTAACTTTTGCATGTTCATGAAATGATCAATTTCTTTTTGGTCAATGAAGTTCTAATGTATTGCTTGAGATTACTGGGCCTCTCCATGAATTCCAAACTTTGACCTATGTTCTGTTGGTTTAAGGTCCAAAATAGTCCCAGCAAGGACAGGGGAGAGTTTTATGCAAATCATTTTTAAATGTCTATGAGCATCCAATACACTGATACAGATACATACAACCTAAAAAATTAATGAGGATTCTGTAGCTAGAACATCTAACTCCTAGGAACAGGCATAGTCCTGCCTGGACTTCACTCAGCATAAGCATAAGCTGAAATTCACCACCCTCAAGAGTTCAGGGTTTTACTTGAGATAAGGCCCATATGATGATCAAATAAGAATGTTTCCTCTCAGATATGTGCATTTTCTTTATAGATGAAGTAATGCTTCTGTATCTTAAGTCTGTGGAAACTGAATAATGTCTTTGCAGTATTTTTCTTCAATTTTTTCTCAAGTCCTTGAAAAATTATAAGGTAGGGAGACTTTCTACTGTTTTCTGCAGAAAGGGAAAGTTGCTACCATTTGGAATGACTGAGTATTCTTCTCACTTAGGAAATTTCAGTTATAGTCCCATTGAATATATTAGCTGTGTGACTTTTGGAAGTTACTTCATTGCCACAGGCCACATATTTTCTCTTATGTAAAATGATTATTAGACAATTTCTGAGCAGGTTGACCATATAGTTTACTTTCTAGAGTGAAAACCTTTGATAATTATACCAAGACAACAGACATTAACTAGGACAATACTGGAGAAATGGGGACAGGTGGTCATCTCTCTCTAAGGAGTTTTGATCCTACATAAATTTTCACTTTCTGCACTCAGATCTAATCCTTGAGATATTCATTATGTTATAAATTTTCCCCTGGGAAGAATATGTCTATTCTGGTTTGGGGAATAGTTCAACTTAATGGAAGTGTTAATCTTCCTCTTGGGTGCAACAGAAATAAATTCTAAGACTTGGTTGCTGTTGGGGAATAGTTCTCCTCCATCTTATCTAAGCAACACCAAGTTTCAGAGGTGCTCTTCTTCCCTAGGGGTTAATATTCAGGTTCTAAGAAGGATTTTATGCCTGCAACCTGGGATCTGGTGATCATGAGCCAGTCCTAATACTCTGCCATTCAGACAGTGGTATTCAAGACTATTGCAGTGAAAGCTGTATGCATGTGTCACTGTCTCTCATTTATAGCAATGATAGCTAGGAATCTTGCTATTAGTACACTTGTCATTGGAGGAATTACTGCAGTCTGAAAGCAACCTATCAGACACTTGCTTATTGGAGCTTTCAATTTATAATTAACCTATTTCAATAACTAATTACTATATTCATTCATTCAACAAATTCTGAGTGATTATAAACTATGAACCAAACATAAGGTATGATATTCAGTATGGACTAGGAAATAGATAAATGAAATAAGAGGTCAATCATAATTGAAATAGAAATCTCAACAAAACAGTAAAAGAATACACGTTTTGTGATTTGGTTCCGATTTTTGTCCTTCATGTGCTTTCCCTGTCTATGGCACTTAAATTAACTCAGTTCATTTTTATTTCAGGGATTTATTTGATCCTCTGGTCATCCAGTTTCACTACATTTTACAACCCAGAGGAGTTATGATGAACTATTAATGAGTTTCTTATTGGTGGCATTGGATCGACATGTAATGTAATTGCACCAAAGTGACATCATGTATATACAAATCCCCTCTTACTGAAAAGAATTTCAATTCCATCCTATTTTTCTCCCCTCTCATTTCTTTCATTTATTTTCCTTCTATCCTTTCACACATACACTTGGCCCCACACGTGGTGCTGCTCTGTGTCACATATCTATCCCTTTCACTCTTTCGCCCGCTCACTGTTGTGGGCACATGCACATCCCTACCACTCATTCTGTCGGAGTCTCTTCCATGCTGAGTTTCTCACCCTTAAATACACATGACCTCAAGTCTGTAATTTCCTACAGATGTGCAGTGTCCCTGGAGACACATTCCCCCTCCTTTGAGCACACAGCCTTTCTCCAACACAGTCTCACTCTCAAGAATACACCCACATCTGCAGGCACTCAGGCTTTTGTCGTGGGCCCCTCCCACACCTCCGGTGTCTCGCTGGTGATCAGAGTAGGGACAGGAGACAGGAAGGGTGGGGAGATACCAGTAAGTCATTGGGCCTCCACCCACATTTTCTTTTTAATTTGTTTTCTTGCATTTCTTTCTTCCTTTCTGGTAAGCAGAGAGAGAACTTGCTAAATAGTGTGGTATGGCACTTTCTAAGTGTAGATGTGGTGAAAAGGATGATTGAGGGGGAGATGCATTCCAGGGACTCTTAACAGTGATGCCATCGAGGGGAGAGAGAAACATTTAGTGTTCTGAAAGAGAAGGACCTGCCTCTTTAAACAGCTGCCTTTCTAAGAATTCTTACCACTAGGGATATTTCATAGAGGTCAGACATTGTATCTCTACAAAAGAGATTGATCTCTAGAAGAGACAACATATCAAATTATAAGTGATTACTGAGTATTCATCTACAGCAGGGGTTGGCAAACTTTTTCTGGAAAAGGGTCAGATAGTAAGTATTTCAGACTTTGAAGACTCTGTGTTCTCTGATGCAATTACTCAAGTTGGCTGTTATACAGCGAAAACAGCTACAGACCATACATACATGACTAGATAGGGCTGCAATTCCATGATTTTTTTTTTTTTGAAAACAGGCAGTGGGCTGGATTTGGACCATGGTCTGTAGTTTACAGACTCTTGATCTACCTAAATAATAGCATGTTTCCCTGTATATATATATATATATATATATATATATATATATATATATATATATTTTTTTTTTTTTTTTTGGTTGCACCATCTAACTTAAAAATGGATAGGATAATATCTATCATAATGGACAGACATAAACAAATCTAATATATATTACATATTATTATATAATTTTCTTCTGGTGGCCTTAGAGTCATGTAAAAGAGATGAGATCATTTTCTAAAGTAGTGACCATCTCACATCACAAGAACAGATAAACGAAGTATTCAACTATGAGCCCCAATTAAATTTCTGTCAGAATCAGGCTTTCAATTCTAAGGTGGGTGATTATATGCAAGATGTTCCTGATGCCAGAGAGGACAACATACTATAGGAATGAGCCCCAGGACAGAGGAATTGAGACATTGGGAGTTTGTGAGGCCTTGCTAGTGTGCATGTCCAAGAGGGGCACACCCACAATGAGAATTGGGGAGTAGGGATAGCATAAGTGCACAGGGTATAAGGTGGGAGTGGAAAGATAGTGAGCACCAAAACTGCAGTTGGGGAACACTTAAGGGATTTGTTCTGACTCTAGCAATAGAGGTTTCATTTAGTTTTTATTTTTATTTTTTTCTGCACCAGGATAATTTCATCTGCATGTCTAGTTCTTGAGTCAACTAGCTATAGAGTAGAGAGATGGACTCAGGAAACAAATGTCCTGGAGATATTCCATATGGGTAGTTGCAGATTTTCATGTTGTTGTACTCTTTATTTACTTTCCTAGCTCTTGAAATGCTATTTAAATTTGGCAATGCTTTATGAATAATAGAATACGATGAAACTGTTATGAAAAAGATTTATGCATAATGACATATTTACACAGTATATTGTGAAAGGAAAAAGAAAAGCAGATTTACAAAGATGCTTATGTAGGAAAATCTTGCATTTGTGTGTATGTGTGCATGTGTATGTGCATATGTGTTTATATGGACAGGCATACATACACATTTGCCTAGAAAAAAGTTTATACGAATATGTATGAGTTTTAAATAGTGATCATCTCTGAGCTACATGGGACTACCAAGTTACTCTGTTTTCTCCTTATTCATTTCTCTTTATTTTTGTCTCTTTCTCTTCTGCTACATGGGCAAGTATTGGACTTATACTTCAAAAGAGCAATGAGGAGATTTCTACATAAAATGGTTATTAAAAGTTTTATAGTCATGCCTCTAATTCTTTTTTTTTTAATTTTTTTTCTTTTTTAGATATTGGTAGACATTTATTTTATTCATCTATTTTTATGTGGTGCTGAGAATCGAACCCAGTGCCTCACATGCTAGTCAAGCGCTCTACCATTGAGTCACAACTCCAGCCCCTACTCATGCCTCTAATTCTTAAAAGAGGAATTCAGATGTGAAGGCAAAGGAAGAGAAAGTTCTATTCTTTACCATATCACATCCTCTTTGCTCTTTTTCACATGGGTTGTTTGGAATAGAGTTCACTTCCAGTCATGATGCAAGAATGTATTTTTATCAAGCAAAGGAATAACTTTATCCATGTGATAAACATTGTCAATGGGTAAATTGTCATATTACAGAAGAAAAATTGTTGGAAGCAGTGTTCTGCACAATTTTAGGCAAATTCCCTAAGCTTTCTGAAAATTGTTTCCTTGTTCCTAAGATGGGATTAGTAATACAAATTTTACAAGTGTGTAAAGATTAAATGTCAATTTATTGAAACTATCTAGCAGAGCCTAATGTATGGTTCTTGCTAAGCAAAAAAAAAAAAAAAAAAAGAAGAAGAAGAAGAAGAAAGTGAACTTTTCTTTTCACTGTTTCATTTTCCTCCAGCCACAGCTTTCCTGAGAAGAGAATGAACTGGGTTATACTGCTATCTTCAATAAGCCCCCTTGTGTATTCTTCCTCAAATCCCAAGCCATTTGCTTTCTCTTTTTCTCTAAGAAGGCAAATATCCAGATGTCAAGAATATCCAGGAGTAGGAAACAGATGGCAATCCAGTATGTGCTTTGAATGGCCAATATAATTTTATTTAAAAATGGAACTCTAAAAATAACTTTTGCAATAAGTCAATTATACTTGATAACATCATGTTTTTAAAGGAAACCTGATTCAGGCAGGTTCATTTTAAACCAGAGATTTGGCTTACTGAGTGTAAAATCATTTCTTCTTGTTCTTGTTTCCCACTGAATTACCACCCTCTTGCCCTGCTCTCCTGCACCAAAAGACCACCAAAATTTACACAAGATTCAGTTTTTTCTCATGAATGAAAGATTGCCATGGCAATGTGTATATTTCCTGATTTTTAGTTCTTTACACATAACTATGATTTGGCATGTTTTACCTCCTAATCAGGGTTATTGGGACTTTAATTATAGACATAGGAATTTGTGTTAGTCAACTTTCTGTTGCCATGACCAAATACCCTGACAAGAAGAACTTAAAGGAGAAAAAGTTTATTTGGAGCTCATGATTTCAGAGGTTCAGTTCTTGATCAGACAACTGCATTGCTTTGGGTCTGAGGTGAGGCAGAACATTATGGAAAAAGGGCATGACAGGAGAGTAAAAGCTTATGATAGGAGAGAAAAAGCAAGGAGTCAGGGATAAGATGTAATCCCCAAGGACACAACCCAACTGAACTATTTCCTCCATTCCCACCCTACTTACCTATAGTTACCACCCTATAAATCCATTCAAATTATTAATCCATTATGTGAATTAATCCAATAAGGTTACAGCTTTCATAATCTAATATTTCATCTCTAAATATTGTTATATTATGTTGAACACATGAACTTTTTAGGGCATACTTCATATCTAAATCATAATAGTATTAATATTGATTATGTGATTTTTTTCATATCTAGGGGAAACAGTCTCAAACTTAACTCTTAAACTGAGCTCATAAACTTTTCATAGACTCTTCATATACTTTCTCTTCTGATTAATCCCTGGTAACTTCAAGGTAAGCTTCCCAACTGTTGCCTTTGCTTCTAACCTTTTTGACCCTAAATCCATTCTCCATCCAGTCTATTACCAAATGCAAATTTGATGATGACACTTTTATTTACAAAGACCTATAAACTTAAATTTTTCTAATGCGGCATTCAGGAATCTTTGTAGTCTTGGATCTGGATGCATCTCCTGACATTTTCTCCTTCCTGTGTTCCATTCCAGCTGCACTAAACAGATTCCAAATCCCCGCATACAACACACTATCTCACAAATTCAGCTTTTGGCTCATACCTACTCCTTTGGAATGCATTTAATCTTCTTATTGTCTAACTTCTACTTGTTCTTTAAGATATAATTCAAGGATGACAATTCTGTGAAGATTTCCAAACTCTCCCAAATAGATGAATTCCATCTCTTGGTGTGCTTTCTTATGTAACTTTTTCATTGTGCTCATCAAGTTGAATTATTTATGAGTTTGTATCTTAAACAGCTCTATTAGCTCTTGGAGGGAAGCTACCTCATTTTATTGTGTCTCTGAAGTATATGTCGCAGAAACTGACAGACTGTAAACATTAACAGATGTTTGATCAGTAAATTAATTAATAAGTGAATTAATTCATGGTATGAGATTCATTATCAATAGCTTCATAATGATTACCTCAAGTTTAGAGGGATAACATTTGTTATCTCACACCGTTTCTGAAAGTCAGGATTTTCAGAGCAGTTTAGCTGGTGGTTTTGCCTCAGGGGCTCTCATGAGATCACAGTCAAAGCTCTAACCTGGGGCTGCAGTCATCTGAAGGCTTGTCTGGGACTGGATGCTTCAGTTCATTTCCAGAGGGTACTCATGACAGGGCAGTTGGCTTTCCCCAGAGCAAGTGGTCAGAGAGACAGGGAAAGCGGAATCCAGATGAAGTCTCGATATCTTCTGTAACTTAATTTCAGAAGTGATGTATCATTGTGTCTGCTGTGTTCTGTTGAACATGCTGACCACCAAGTACAATGTGGGAAGTCAGCTATGTGAGGGTGTGGATATCAGGAAGTGAGGATCATTGGGGGTCATCTTGGAGGTTGGTTAGAACTAGAAGCAAGTATTCTCAATGTTCCTAAGGTAACATCCTCTTTCACCTATTTCTTTTCTTTTCTTGGTATCAGGGATTGAACCCAGGGGTGCTTAACCACTGAGCCACATCCCAGACCTTTTTTTTTCTCTACATTTCTATATATGTGTCTTTATTTGACCACAGTAAGGATTTCAAGTTTATATAACAATTGATCCTCCCAGATAATTGGTTTATAGTTTTAGAGAGATTTGTGCCAAATATTTTACTCTGGTCTTATTTTGGGGGCCCAGAACTTTTTTATATTTTATTTGAGACAGGGTCTCACTAAATTGCTGAGAATGGCTTTGAACTTGCAATCCTCCTGCCTCAGTCTCCCCACCTGCTGGGATTACAGGCTTATGCTTCTGCACTCAGTTCTTTCACCTATTTCTAAGACCATTTCTAGACATAAAATCTTCAGAGAGCAAAAACCGAGTGAATCACACAGAGTCTTGGGAGTGCCTCCCTAATTTCTGGAAACTATTTTGTAATTAATGAGAAGATTTTTGTAGGGAAGAATTAAAAGACAGTGAAACACATTTCTATGGACATTATAGATTCCACAGCACTGACCAAGTTGTATTATTGTCCCACCAATGAGTTGTATTATTACTGATTCTAATTTTTTTTTTTTTTGGTACTAGAGATTAAACCAGATATGCTTAACCACTGAATCACATCTCTAGTCCTTCTATTTATTTAATTTTATTTATTTATTTTGACATAGGGTCTTACTTAATTGCTTAGGGTCTCATTAAATTGCTGAGGCTGGCTTTGAATTTATAATTCTCCCGCCTCAGCTTCCTGAGTCACTGGGATTACAGGTGTGGGCTACCACACCTGACTTGCATTATTACTCATTCTAAGGACTCACACTCTTGATATTTATGCATTTTCCCCAATGGGTGGTCATCAGACATATATCTAAGAATCCCCTGTTGCAAGAACAGATAAGTAATGGCATACTTAGTAGAATTAGCTTGACTGCCATAGACAGTAGATTGGGCAAATGATGGAAATAACATCAACAAAAAATAGTTCGGTAGGATTTCTAAATAAATGGTGCTCAGGTCAGGGCCAGAAAGGAGTTTCATCAGGAAGAGCCAGTGAACACAGCTTGCAACAGGCTCTGGTGATAGCATTTCTGTTAGCCTTGTTCCCTAGCTTTATGCTTGCTTAAAATATGAATTTACCTCATTCATATATAACTATAAGGCAAAGAGTGGATATGTTTTCCTAAAGGAAGATGAAGATGTACCCACCCTTGAACAACATTTTCCTTCTTTCTTTCCTTCCTTCCTTCCTTCCTTCATTGGCATCTAACTGCAGTGTTGCTGTATACCATAAGCCTTGCTTCTCCATTGTACTTTCACTTTCCCTCTAGTCTCACTTTCTCTTTTTAGCTTATCTTTATCTCTCTAACCCCTTCCTTCACATTCTTAATTTCATCACTCAACCAAGCTATATTATACTAAGATCATATATCGCTTCAATTCCATGTGGGTGAAACTTCCCATGTCAGAAGGTAAGTTTAAATGTCTCAGATTGATTTATTTTTCTGAACAATCCTAGTATGGCGGGGAGGTGGGGAGGGTGCAGTTCTTATTGTCAGAAAGTTTTCCCCTTATCTCAAAAACCACCAGTTACTCAGAGGGTAAAATTGATCAAAATATGTTATGAACATATGTCACAATAAAATCCCCTATATGTGTGCCAATTTAAAAACCTAACCATTATTTTGGAGAGCCTAGAATTAATTTATTCATCAGATTAATTTGCACATTCCATAGTCCAGATTTTTTATCAGTGTCATTTGATAAACACGTAAGAACAGTTTAAAAGGATATTTGATAACTGATGATTCTTTTTAGTTGATTTAAGTAGTTGCTTCACATGTGCCTTGTTCTCTTCCACCATAAGATTCACTTATGAACATTACAGAGGCACTAGAAAAATGAAGATTATAAAGGTACAGTTTTTGTTTCTAATTATGGAATATCTCTTTTCTTTCTTTTTCCACAGTTCTTTTAAATATGCTTTTCACCATTTACTTACAAGATCCATCTGAAACAAGTGTGTCAGAGCAAATATCATTTAAAAATGTCAATTTTTAAATCTAGCATACTTTTGGTGCCTAGAAAAGTCACAAGCACCTCACTTACCCCACCTCCCCCAAATTAACCTTCTCTCATACCTCAAGGGTTAGCTTCTAACTTCCTTTCTCTCTGCCTGGATACTTGTTTCTCTTGCCTTACATGTCTAACAAGGGGCGGCACTCTCCCTCCAGGAAAGAAGTCTATTTTCCATTCAATTGCTTTCTCCATTCCTTACTATCATCTATCCACAGGAGTTGGACAGAAGATAGTAAGTTGGGAAATTTGGTGAAAGGATGACAGTCTGGAGCCACCCAGGGCCTACATCAGTTCTCACCAATTTCTACTCTCTTCAGGCAACAAGCCCAGCACAGGAAGCACCTACTGTTTAGGATCTTTGTTTAGACTGAGTGAGTAGATGTAATTTGTGATGAGTAGGAGTTGGAGGTCATCTTACCCTTGGGTCCAAGTCAATTTCTATGAACTGTTTTTATGTAGGAATAGAGATGATATGTTGAAAGCTATCTGATTTCTGTTTTCATGTCTCATGTGGTTCCCAATACTGTAGAGAAGCCCAGTAACAGTTATACTCCTTAGTTATATACTCTTGATTACACCCAACTTCTTCATGACCCTCCTCTAACTTATTTATTTATTTTTTTGCAATGTCTCTCACTCTCTTTGAATAGGCAGAATAGCACAGCTGTTAAAAGTAGGAACATGGGAGCCCTATCTCATAGATTTAAATTCTAGCCATGCCACTTAGTACAGATATAAAATATGACAAGTTACTTGATCTTTTTAACAAATTGTCTATAGAAAAATTGAGTAGAAAGTAGTTAATATCTACTTCTTTTCTCCCTCCCCACAGTTTTCCCTATTATTACCATTTTGCATTAGTGTGATACAGTTTTTAAAACTAGTAAAAGTAGTAATGCATTTTTATTAAATAAAGTTCATGGTTTGAGCAGTTCTTTGCATTTGACTAAATGCCTGTGTATCCACCATGATTTTTATCATACAAAATAATTTCACAGTACTAAAATGTTCTCTATTAATGCTTTCCCCAACCCTTGGCAATCAAAGGTGTGTAGTCATATCTCACTATTGTTTTAATTTGCAATTCTCTAATGGCATTTGATGTTGACCATCTTTATATACTTATTTACCATTGATTTATGTATATAAAGATGGTCAACAATAAGAAAACAAACAATCCAGTTTAAAAGTAGGCAATGGATATGAATAGACAACCACTTTTAAACTGGATTACTTGTTTTCTAAAAACTTGTTGGGTTTTTAAAGTTCTCTGACTATTTTGTATTAAAATCATTTATCAGATGTGTTTTCTGTAAATATTATCTCTCATTCTATTCCTTCTCTTTTTATCCAGTTAACAGAGCCTTTCATGGAGCAGAAGTTTTTAACTTTAATATAGTCTGACATATCAGTTGTGTTTTTTATGGATCATGCTTTTGGTGTTATATTTGAAAGCTCATTGACAAATCCAAGATCACCTCTATTTTCTCCTATTTCCTAGAAGTTGTGTAGTTTGCATTTTTATTTAGGTATGATCCTTCTGATTAATTTTTTTTGTGAAAGGCATAAGGTTGTGTTTAGTTTCCTTTTTTAACATATGGATGTTCAGCTGTTCCAGCATCATTTGTTGAAAAGACTATTCTGTCACTTTTGGATTGCCTTTACTCCTTTGGGAGAGGTCAATTGAGTATAATTGAGTGGGCCTATTTATGGGTCCTCCATTCAGATACATTGGTATATTTGTCTATTCTTTTAGCAATACCACAGTGTCTTGATTATTGTAGAGTTTTATAGTAAGTCCTTTGGTCAGGTAGCTTAAATCATCAACTTTGTTCTTCAACAATGAATTGCTATTTGGGGTATTTTGAATTTTCATATAAACTTAAGAATAACTTTGCCTATGTTCACACAGTGAATTACTATAATTTTGGTTGCAATTGTCTTGAATCTACAGATAATAACTGGGAAGTGATAGAGTCTTTCAATCTATGAACAAGGAGTGTCTAGTTATTTAGATTTTCTTTGATTTCTGTCAGTAGAGTTTTGTAGTTTTCCTCATATAAATCTTGAATATATTTTCTTAGATTGGCATTGCATTTATTGGTGATGATATAAATTGTGTTGTTTTTTAAATTTCAAATTCCAATTGCTCATTGCTGGTATATGAGAAGTAATTTACTTTTGTGTATTAAGCCTGTATCCTGAAAATTTGCTGTAATTGCTTACTAGGTCCAGGGTTTTAATTTGCTTTCTTTCTTCTTTTTTTTTCCGGTTTGGTCAATTTTTTGAAATTTTCTACATAGACAGGCATTTCAGTTGTGAACAATTTTATACTTGTCAATCTGTATTCCTTTAACTTCCATCTCATTGCATTAACTCACACTTGTAGCAAATGTTAAATAAAAGGGTTAGAGTGTTCATCCTTGTCAAGTTCCCATTCTAAGGAGAAAAGCATCTGATTGTTCCCCATTAGATATATTGTAAGCTGTAGAGATTTCCCCCCATAAATGTTTCTATCAAGTGGGAGAGGTTTACTCTATTCCTAGTTTCCTGTGAGTTTTAGGCTTTTGTTCTTTTAAAACATGACCACATGTTGGACTTTGTCAAATGTTTTTCTCTGCATCTGTTGATATGATCAAGTGAATTTATTCTTTGGTCTACCAATGTGAGGGATTGTATTAATTAATTTTTGAATGTTAAAGCAGTCTTTACCTGGGATAATTCTCATGCCATTGTAGTATATAATTCTTTTTGTGTATTGTCAGATTTAAAGTTTTATTAAAGATTTTGTATCTATTACGAGAGATGTTGTATTGTAGTTCACTTTTCTTATAATGTCTATATCTGGTTTTGGTTATTTTGGTAATTCTGGCCTCATAGAATAAGTTGGGAAGTATGTCCTCAGCATTTATTTTCTAAATCAGATTGTAGCAAGTTGGTGTAATCTGTTCCTTGAATGGTTGGTGAAATAAACCAATGAAACCATCTGAGCCTGATGTTTTCTGGTTTGGAAGGCAATTGATGACTGATTCAATTTTGTAAAGACAGGAGCCTATTGAAATTATATATTTTGTGGATTGTCTTTGAGTTCTCATTTTTAGGCATATAGTCAATCATAATATTCCTTTATTATACTTTTAGTGTTCTTGCAACAGTTAGTGATAGTACCTTTTTCATTTCTGATATTAGTAATACATGTCTTCTCTCTCTCTCGTACTTTTTCTCTAATTTTTCATTTTGTTTTGCTTTTTGTTTTTATTAGCCTGGAAAGAATTTTCACTTTTCAGGGAATCAGCTTTTGGTTTCATTGATTTTTCTCTGTTATTTTCCTGTTTTTCTATTTCATTCCCTTTTTCCTTTGATTTTTGTCATTTATTTTCTTCTGTTTATTTTGTATTTAGTTTGCTCACATTCTAGTTCCCTCATCTGAAAGTTTAATTACTGATTTTAGCTCTCTCTTTCCTAATGTATGAATTTAATTGTATAAATTTTCTGCTAAGTAGTTTTCACTGCATTCCACAAATTTTGATATGTTGTATTTATTTTTTGCTAGTTTGAAAATTTTTAAATATTTCTCTTGAAGCTTATTTTTTTATTTAGAAGCATGTGATTAATCTTAAAATTCCCTAGTTATCTCTCTGATATTTATTTCTAGTTTTATTCCATTAATGATTGAGAAAATAATTTGTATGATATCTACAATTTTGAATTTGTTAAATTTTGTTATATGGCCCATAATGTATCTATCATGATGACTATTCAATGTGATCTTGAGAAGAATGTGTATTTGCTGTTGTTGGGTAAGAGTATTTCATAAATGTCGAGAAGGCTGAATTCATTGATGATGCTATTCAGTTCAGCTATGGCTTTAGTAATTTTCTGCCTGCTAACTATGTCAGTTACCAATAGAAATTTATAATCATAATGGTGGTTTTATCTGTTTTTTTCTTGCATTTCTATCAGTTTTTGCCTCCTGTATTTTTATTCTTTCTTGTCTGGTGCATACACACTAAGAATTGTTGTATCTTCTTGGCATAGTGATCCTTTATCTTTATGTAATGTCCCTTTTTATTCCTGATCCTTTTCCTTTCTGTGAAATTGGCTTTGTCAGAAATGAATGGGCCTACTCTGGTTGTCTTTGATTAGTGTTAAACATTATTTATCTTTCTCCATACCATTGCTTTTAATCAATTTGTATCTTTATACGTTAGGTGGATTTCTTGTTGACAACATATAGTTGAGTCTTAATTTTGTAATCCATCCTAACAATCTCTCTTTTTTTTTATTTATACTTTTGGGTGTCTCTCTTTCTCTTTTTTTATTATAAACAAATGGAATACATTTTCTTTCTCTATTTGTACATGGAGTCAAGGCATACCATTTGTATAATCATAAATTTACATAAGGTAATGTTGTTTGATTCATTCTGTTATTTTTTCCCTTCCCCCACCCTTCCCACCCCTCTTTTCTCTCTATACAGTCCTTCCTTCCTCCATTCTTACCACCCTCCTTAACACTAACCCTAAACCTAATCCTAACCCAAACGCTAATCCCTCCCACCCCCATTATATTTCCTTACCGCTTATCAGCGAGATCATTCATCCTTTAGTTTTTTGAGATTGGCTTATCTCACTTAGCATGATATTCTCCAATTTCATCCATTTGCCTGCAAATGCCATAATTTTATCCTTCTTCATGGCGGAGTAATATTCCATTGTATATATATGCCACAATTTTTTTATCCGTTCATCAATTGAAGGACATCTAGGTTGGTTCCACAATCTGGCTATGGTGAATTGAGCAGCAATGAACATTGATGTGACTGTATCTCTGTAATATGCTGATTTTAAGTCCTTTGGGTATAGGCCAAGGAGTGGGATAGCTGGGTCAAATGGTGGGTTCATTCCAAGCTTTCTGAGGAATCTCCATACTGCTTTCCAGAGTGGCTGCACTAATTTGCAGCCCCACCAGCAATGTATGAGTGTACCTTTTTCCCCACATCCTCGCCAACACCTATTGTTGCTTGTGTTCTTGATAATCGCCATTCTAATTGGGGTGAGATGGAATCTTAGTGTAGTTTTAATTTGCATTTCTCTTATTACTAGAGATGGTGAACATTTTTTCATGTATCTGCTGATTGTTTGTACATCATCTTCTGTGAAGTGTCTATTCATTTCCTTAGCCCATTTGTTGATTGGATTATTTGTATTCTTGGTGTAGAGTTTTTTGAGTTCTTTATAGATTCTGGAAATTAGCGCTCTATCTGAAGTATGAGTGGCAAAGATATTCTCCCACTCTGTAGGCTCTTTCTTCGCATTGCTGATAGTTTCCTTTGCTGAGAGAAAGCTTTTTAGTTTGAATCTATTCCAGTTATTGATTCTTGCTTTTATTTCTTGTGCTATGGGAGTCCTGTTAAGGAAGTCTGATCCTAAGTCAACAAGTTGAAGATTTGGACCTACTTTTTCTTCTATAAGATGCAGGGTCTCTGGTCTGATTCCAAGGTAGTTGATTTTTGTGCAGGGTGAGAGATAGGGGTTTAATTTCATTCTGTTGCATATGGTTTTCCAGTTTTCCCAGCACCATTTGTTGAAGAGGCTATCTTTTCTCCATTGCATATTTTTGGCCCCTTTGTCTAGTATGAGAAAATTGTAATTATTTGGGTTTGTGTCCATGTCCTCTATTCTGTACCATTGATCTACCTGTCTATTTTGGTAACAATACCATGCCGTTTTTGTTACTATTGCTTTGTAATAGAGTTGAAGATCTGGTATTGCGATACCCCCTGCTTCGCTCTTTCTACTGAGGATTGCTTTAGTTATTCTGGGTTTTTTCTTCTTCCAGATGAATTTCATAATTGCTTGCTCTATTTCTGTAAGGTATATCATTGGGATTTTAATTGGAATTGCATTGAATCTGTATAGCACTTTTGGTAGTATGGCCATTTTGACAATATTAATTCTGCCTATCCAAGAACATGGGAGATCTTTCCATCTTCTAAGGTTTTCTTTAATTTCTTTCTTTAGTGTTCTGTAGTTCTCATTGTAGAGGTCTTTCACCTCTTTTGTGAGATTGATTCCCAAGTATTTTTTTTTTTTGATGCTATTGTGAATGTGGTAGTTTTCCTAATTTCACTTTCTGAAGATTCATCACTTATGTATAAAAATGCATTGGATTTATGAGCATTGATCTTGTAACCTGCTACTTTACTGAATTCACTTATAAGTTCTAAAAGTTTTCTGGTGGAATTTCCAGGTTCCTCTAAATATATAATCATGTCATCAGCAAACAGGGATAGTTTGAGTTCTTCTTTTCCAATTTGTATCCCTTTAATTTCTTTGATTTGTCTAATTGCTCTGGCGAGAGTTTCAAGGACAATGTTGAATAAAAGTGGTGAAAGAGGGCATCCCTGCCTTGTTCCAGTTTTTAGGGAGAATGCTTTCAGTTTTTCACCATTTAGAATGATATTGGCCATGGGCTTAGTGTACATGGCCTTTACAATGTTAAGGAATGTTCCCACAACCCCAATTTTTTCTAGTGTTTTGAGCATGAAGGGATGCTGTATTTTATCAAATGCTTTTTCTGCATCTATTGAAATAATCATGTGATTCTTAACTTTAAGTCTGTTGATATGGTGAAAGACATTTATTGATTTCTGGATGTTGAACCAACCTATGATCCCTGGGATAAAACCCACTTGATTGTGGTGCACTATCTTTTAAATATGTTTTTGTATGCGATTTGCTAAAATTTTGTTTAGAATTTTTGCGTCGATGTTCATTAACTATATTGGTCTGAAATTTTCTTTCCTCGATGTGTCTCTGTCTGATTTACGTATCAGGGTGATATTGGTGTCATAGAATGAGTTTGGGAGGGTTCCCTCCTCTTCTATTTCATGGAATTCTTTGAGGAGTATTGGAATGAGCTCTTCTTTAAAGGTTTTGTAGAACTCGGCTGAGAACCCATCTGGTCCCGGACTTTTCTTTGTTGGTAGGCTTTTGATGACCTCTTCTATTTCATTGCTTGAAATTGATTTATTTAGGTTATGTATGTCCTCCTCGTTCAGTTTAGGTAATTCATATGTCTCTAGAAACTTGTTGATGTCTTTGAGGTTTTCTGTTTTGTTGGAGTACAGATTTTCAAAATAGTTTCTAATTATGTTTTGTATTTCAATTGTGTCTGTTGTGATATTTCCTCGTTCCTTCCGAATTTTAGTAATTTGAGCTTTCTCCCTCTTTCTCTTTGTTAGTGTGGCTGAGGGTTTATCAATTTTGTTTATTTTTTCAAAGAACCAACTCGTTATTTTGTTAATTTTTCTGATTGTTTTTTTGTTTCAATTTCGTTGATTTCAGCTCTGATTTTAACTATTTCCTGTCTTCTACTACTTTTGGTGTTGGTCTGCTCTTCTTTTTCTAGGGCTTTGAGCTGTAGTGTTAGGTCATTTATTTGTTGATTTCTACTTCTTTTGTTGAATGCACCCCATGAAATAAATCTTCCTCTAAGTACTGCTTTCAGGGTGTCCCAGAGATTTTGATATGATGTGTCTTTGTTCTCGTTTACTTCTAAGAGTTTTTTTATTTCCCTCCTGATGTCTTCTGTTATCCATTCATCATATAATAGTGTATTATTTAATCTCCAGGTATTGGAGAAGTTTCTGTTTTTTGTTCTGTCATTTGTTTCTAATTTCAATCCATTATGATCTGATAGAGTACATGGTAGTATCTCTATCTTCTTGTATTTGCTAACAGTAGCTTTGTGGCATAAAATATGGTCTATTTTAGAGAAGGATCCATGTGCTGCTGAGAAGAAAGTGTATTCGTTCTTTGTTGGATGGTATATTCTATACATGTCGGTTAAGTCTAAATTGTTGATTATGTTATTGAGATCTATGGTTTCTTTATTCAATTTTTGTTTGGAAGATCTATCCAGTGGTGAGAGAGATGTGTTAAAATTGCCTAGTATTATTGTGATGTGGTCTATTTGATTTCTGGATTTGAGAAGGATTTGTTTGACATACACGGATGAGCCAATGTTCGGGGCATAGATATTTATGATTGTTATGTCTTGTTGATTTATGCTTCCCTTAAGCAGTATGTAATGTCCTTCTTTATCCCTTCTGACTAGTTTTGGCTTGAAGTCCACATTATCTGAAATGAGGATGGATACTCCAGCATTTTTACTGTGTCCATGTGCATGGTATGTTTTTTCCCATCCTTTCACCTTTAGTCTGTGGGTATCTCTTTCTGTGAGATGGGTCTCTTGCAGGCAGCATATTGTTGTATTTTTCTTTTTAATCCAATCTGCCAGTCTTTGTCTTTTGATTGATGAGTTCAGGCCATTAACATTCAGGGTTATTATTGTGATATGATTTGTATTCCCAGTCATTTGACTCATATTTGTTTTTTGACATGATTTGGTTTCTCCTTTATTTGGCTTTTCCTTTAGGCTAGTTCTTCCCATTGCTGATTTGCATCGTTGTTTTTCATCTCTTCCTCATGGAATATTTTGCTAAGAATGTTCTGTAATGCCGGCTTTCTTTTTGTAATTTCCTTTAGCTTTTGTTTATCATGGAAGGATCTTATTTCATTGTCAAATCTGAAAGTAAGTTTTGTTGGGTATAAGATTCTTGGTTGACATCCATTTTCTTTCAGGGCTTGGTAAGTGTTTTTCCAGGCCCTTCTAGCTTTTAGGGTCTGGATTGAAAAATCTGCTGATATTCTTATTGGTTTCGCCTGAATGTAATTTGATTCTTTTCTCTCGTGACCTTTAAAATTCTGTCTTTATTTTGTATTTAGGTATTTTCATAATAATGTGCCTTGGTGTGGACCTGTTGTAATTTTGTATATTTGGAGTCCTATAAGCCTCTTGTGCTTGGTTTTCCATTTCGTTCTTCCGATTTGGGAAATTTTCTGATATTATTTCATTGAATAGATTGTTCATTCCTTTGGTTTGTTTCTCTAAGCCTTCCTCAATCCCAATAATTCTCAGATTTGGCCTTTTCATGATATCCCATAATTTTTGTGGATTCTGTTCATGATTTCTTACTATCTTCTGTGTTTGGCCAACTTTGTTTTCAAGATTAAATATTTTGTCTTCAATGTCTGAGGTTCTGTCTTCCAGGTGTTCTATCCTATTGGTTATGCTTTCTATGGAGTTTTTAACTTGCTTTATTGTTTTCTTCATTTCAAGGATTTCTGTTTTTTTTTTTTTTCAGTATGTCTAACTCTTTATTGAAATGATCTCTTGCTTCCCATATTTGGTATTTTAACTGTTGATTGGTGTGATCATTTAATGTCTGCATTTGCTCTTTCATCTCCTCCTTCAATGCCTGCATTTGCTCTTTCATCTCCTCGTTTGTTTCCCTGATTGTTTTAATTATGTACATTCTGAACTCCCTTTCTGACATTTCTTCTGCTGTGCTGTCATTGGGTTTTATTGATATAGTATCTAGGTTTGTTTGGGACATTTTCTTCCCTTGTTTTCTCATATTGGTCAGATGTCAGTGGGAATCTGAGATATTGCAGATTTCCTCTATTGGCTTATAGTGTCCCTGTAGATTTCCAGTTTATCACCTCCCTGCCTTCAGTAGCCTGAAGTCTTGGAGGAATTTGATAATGCAGTGCTTCCGAAGAAAGCTGCCCCTAGCCCGCTACTGGTTCCAGAACTTGGAGCTGGTTCTGTGCGGAAAGGCTCTCACTGGGCGGTCTGCTCTGGGAAGCTGGCCGTGAAAGGAGCCTGCTGCCGGAGGGAGCTGGGCTGCTTGGGGAAGTCCCTGGCTGCCCTGTTCTGGTCCCTGAAGCTGCCTGCAGGCCAGAGCTCGCCACTGGCTCCAGGACTTGGAGCTGGTTCTGTGCAGAAAGGTTCTCACTGGGGGTCCTGCTCTGAGAAGCTGGCCATGTGGGAGAAGCCCACCGCTGGAGGGAGCAGGGCTACCTAGGGAAGACTTTAGCTGCCCTGCCCTGCCCTGCTCTGATAAGCCACCACTATATGGGCCTGCCGCCCAGGTCGAGCTTCACCAGGTGGGGGAGACTCACCCCGTGACTCTATTTTAGTCTGAGTCTCTCAATGCCTTCCCTTCTTGAATCCTGGGTTCTGGAGCAACAGGAGATGCAGTCACCCTCTAGTCCACCATCTTGGATCCCAATCTCTGTCTTATAATTGGTATATTTTGTCCATTCATATTTAGTGAATGTCAGTACGGTTGGATTATTACACCGTATGTGTAGCAATTTTCTATTCATTGGCTTTTGTCTTTGTCCCCCAAAACATGTTTTTTTGTCTTCCACTCCTTTTTTTTTTTTTTTTTACCAACTCTGGTGTAAACTGAGTATTTATATGCTTATACTTTCTCTCCTTTCATAGGTCTTAGTTATATTTTTGTAAAAATTTTTGTGTGTGTCTGCATTAGGATTTGCAATATATATATCTACAGTTCATTCAAATACATTTTCAGAAAATGCTATCTTGCTTCATGAGTCATACTAGTACCTAACATTATTTTCATTTTTCCCTCTGTCATTTACAAAATTACTGTTTTTCATTACATCGGTCCATAATCTATAAGCATTAAATACATTATCACTATTAACATTTTGTGCATACTGTTATTTGGCAGATCAAGTAAGAATTTTTTCAATAAATGGTTTTATTTTACACAGGTGCTGTGCTGCATGCCTGTAATCCCAGTGATTCAGGAGGCTGAGGCAGAAGAACCATGAGTTCAAGGCCAGTCTCAGAAACTTAGTTAGGTCTTGTCTCAAAATAAAAAAATAATTTTAAAAAACGCTGGAGTGTATGTAGTTCAATGGTAAAGCACCTGTGGATTCAATCTCCAGTGCCGCAAACAAAATATAGACTTGCTTTTATCTTCATTTGTTCCTGTTGTATTGTTCTTTCCTTTATTATGTAGACCCATGTTTCTGAGCTGTATCTTTTTCCTTCCCACTGAAAAAATTCTTTAACATTTCTTGCCATTTTTGTGTGTCTGAGAAATTCTTTAATTTGACTACATTTTTGAAGGATAATTTCAAAATGTTGGTGTTTTCCCCCCCAATGCTTTGTTTCACTTTATGCTCTTCCTGTTTGCATGTTTTCTGAAGAGATACCCAATGTGTTTCTTATATTCATTCCTCTGAAAAGTTTTACTTTTCCTCTCACTTATTGCAAGATTTTATTTTATTTTGCAGTTTGGATATGATATGTCTATAGGTATTTAAATGTTTGATATCTTCTTAGCTAACTGGATCTATGGATTGAAGTCTGTTATTAATTTTGGAAAATTCTAAGACATTATTACTTCATATGTTTCTTCTGTTATTTTTTCTTTCTTCACCTATTGATATTCAATTATGAATGTCTGCATACTTTGTAATTGACCCATAATTCTTAGTTATTCTGTTTCATCATTTCCACAATTTTTTGTCTGAGTTTTTTACATTTCCATTTCAGCAGTATGTATTTGGTATATTTTTAAGCTTACAGATTCTTTCCTTGGCTGGTTCCAGTCCACTGATGAGCACATAATGTTTTCTTCCTTTCTATTGCAGTTTTTTGATTTATGGAACTTTTATTTTGATTCTTTCTTAGAATTTCAATCTTTCTATTTATATTATACCTGTATTTGTACATTTTGTCTACTGTTTCTATTAAAACCCTTAGCATGTTATTTTAAACTTGTGGTCTGATAATTGCAAAATTTCAGTTGTACCTGAATCTCATTTGTATTTTCAGATTGTGATATTTTCCTTTAGCATACCTTGTAATTTTTGTTAAAAACTAAACATAAGCTGTGTAGTACAAGGAAGAGTGGTAATGTGAAACTTTGTTTCTGGCAAGGAAGTTATTCTGTGGGTTTTTTCTGTAGTTCTAGTGTCAGAAGCTGAAATATCTAATGTCATTGTTTTTCTCTCCCATGTTGACTTTGTTCCTAGTGACTTTTAAAATAGGGTCAAGGCTTGTGATTCTCCGATATAATCTTTATTCATATGATGGTAAGGAATGGAAACTGGAAACTATTCTATAGCTCTATGATTAGGTCTCAATCTTTTAGTGAATCTTAACTGACTATTTCTTTCCCTCCCACATGGAAGGCTAGAGGAAGCTGGGGTTGGACATTTTTCTTTTTCAAAGTTATGTAGACTCCTTGGTTAAAAAAAAAAAAAAAGTTAGGCTCTATTTAGTAAAATGGGACTCTGACTGCCTTATGATCTTCCCTTAAGGGAAGCCAGTTTTCAAGGAAATCTGAGAAACTGGTCCTATTTCAAAATGGCTCCTTTCCTTTTCCGCTGCAAGAAGAAGAGTAAAATTTTGTAAAGGTCTTCACTGTGGTAACCTGGTAGATTTCTTGAAGACAAAACTCATAAAAGTATGCCCCAACAAGACTGGGTCTCCTAGTTTTTAATGCTCATCCTATTCTACACTAAGCATCCAGCAATTCATTGACTACAGTTTCAAGTGTTTGGATCTTGCTGTGAGAACTTTGTTTCCAGGTATCAGCTCTATTTATACCTAATCTACTTATCTGTCTCTTGCAGCATTTTGCCCTGTTGCTTTAGTGCCCTGATGAATCTAAGAAGAATTTTTTATTTTTCAATTTTTTCATTTTTTTTTCCTTATGAAGAGGATGGGAATTGTTACAGTTTAGATATGGGGTGTTCCCCTAAAGCTCATGTGTGAGAAGATGCAAGAATGTTCAGGTGAAAAGATTAGGTTATGAGAGGTATAATCTAATAATTGTATTAATCCACTGATATGAGTTAATGGGTGGTAACTGTAAAAAGGTAGGGTGCTAGAGGAAATAGGTTACTGGGGACATGCTTTTGGGGTTTATATTTTGTTCCTGGTACTTGGCGTGCTCTCTCTCCCCCTACCCCTCTCTGCTTCCTGGTTCCTTTCCTCTGCTATGCCCTTCTGCCATGATACTCTGCCTCACCTTGGACCTAGTGCTATGTAATTGGCCAACCATGGACTGAGCCTCTGAAATCACAAGCCCAAATTAGCTTTTCCTCTTCTAAGTTGTTTTTGTCAGGTACATTGGTCGCAAAGATGTAAAGCTGACTTAAACAGAAATGACTTCTGTTATGGTTTGTCTTAAATATCCTCCAAAGGCCATGTGCTAAATGCTCTGTTGCCACCTGTGCCAGTATTGGGAGGATGGACCCTATAGGAGGTGGGGCCTAGTGGGAGGAAGTTAGGTCATTGGGGGCCAACTAGTAAAGAGAATACTGGAACCCTGGCCCCTTCCTCTCATTCCTTTGCTTTTTGGCTACCATGAGGTGAGCAGCAGCTGCCACTCACTCAGCATAATGATGTTCTGCCTGAACGTGGGACCAAAAGCAATGGAGTCAACCGACCATAGACTGAAACCTCTGAAACCATGAGCCAAAATAAATCTTCTCTACTTAGGTTGAATTCCTCAATATTTGGACACAGAAACAGAGAAATGACTGACACAACTTCTAACATCCTTATGTTTTGAAATGGAACAGGGAACTCAAATAAATTTTTGTATTTCACCTTCCTCATCTACAAAATTAGAATAATCATAATATTTACCTATTAAGATGATGTAAGATTTAAATAAGTGATATATAGTGATTGGGATGGAGCTTGGCATGTAGTAAATTCACAGTATTATTATTGTGAAAGGGCATGAGAGCAGGTGCCAGGTCTGTTCTATCCTTGGCTGCTTCCAGGTGCATGACACATAGTAGGCCTTAAATTATTTTTAACTAATAAATGTTCTTGAAGTCAGACTAAAGCATTAGTAATCTCTACCTATCACAAGCAAGTGGGGGAAATGTCATGAATAGGGAGAGAAGGCATGGTTTCTACATCCACTCATTAGGGATAAAAGACTGATAAGTTACCAAAGAGACTCACACTATAATACCATTTTACCATTTTGTACTTTCATAAATTCAATAGAATATATAAAATAGGTCTGCATTGACCCATATCATATAATAATGACTTCCGTCGATAGCACTGTCATAAGTTCCTGTGGGATCATTAGTTTAGTCTTTTTGTGTGTATATACGCATATGTGTTATAGTTCATGTGTGTATATGTGTATGGCTCATGTGTAAGAAAATGCCAGAAGATTTGGAGAAGAAATGGTTGGGTCATAGCCTTAACACAATCAGTGAATTAATCCCTTGATAGGGATTAACTGAGTGGTAACTGAAGTGGAAGGGTGTGACTGGAGGAGGTAAGAATTGGGGTGTGACTTTGGGGTATATATTTGTATCTAGCAAGTGGAGCCTCTCTTTCTCTGCTTCCTGATCATCATGTGAGTTTCTTCCCTCTGCCACACTCTCCCACCATGATGTTCAGCATCACCTTGAGCCCTGAGGAATACAGTTGGCCTTCTATGGACTAAGACCTCTGAAACTGCGAGCTCCTAAATAAACTTTCCCTTCTCTATAATTGTGCTGTTCAGGTCTTTTAGTCATAGAAGCAAAAAGGCTGACTAAATCAATTTGTGATACTGGGGTTTGAACCCAGGGTTTCACACATGCTAGATAAGGGTTCTACTTTTAAGCTATAACCCCAACCCTTTTTATTTTGAGACAATCTCTCTAAGTTGTCCAGGTTAGCCTTGAACTTAATGACTTTCCTGCCTCAACCTCCCAAGTATCTGGGATTACAAGTGTATGCCACCACACCCAGCCTGTTTAGTCTACTCATCTTTTTTTTTTTTTATGATTCATATGCCCACTTTTATTTTATTTTCAACAAATGTTTCAAGGAACCCAATGGGAAAAGTATAGTCTTTTCAATAAATGATGTTGGAATAACTAAATATTCATATGGGAACAAATTAATCTTGTTCTTTCTCATATTAATCATAAAAAGTAATTTGTAATGGACTATAGATCTGAACATAAAAGCTAAACTAAAAACTTCCAGAAGAAAACAGGAGAATATTTTCAAGACTTGGGGGAAGACAAAAATAAAAAATTATAAATTAGACAATCAAAATTAAAACTTCTGCTCAAAACATCATGAAAATTTATAAGCAAACCACAGGGCATAATCAAATGTTTGCAAAACATATCTAACAAAGTAATGGTATCTAGGATATACTAAGAACTCCTAAACCTCCGGCTGGGGATACAGCTTAGTGGTAGTCTACTTGTCTTATTGAGTACTTTATATCAGCTGTAAAATAGAGACCATCACATCCTTATGTGTATGTTCTGTCAGTCTAGGAAATTATGAACATGACAGGGAACACATCCAGAATTCCTTATCTGAATGACTTTCACCTTGTCAGCAAGAACACTTATTGTATTGAAAATGGTATCTCACCATTTCAGTACTGATCATATATTTTTTGGCATTACTCCATCTAGTGGCTAAAATCAGAAGTAGTTAAATTCAGTTCTTTTTCTTCCTTGTCCTTCTTTTGTCTTAGTTTTTTAAAAAATGCATTTATGTCACATAGTCATCTCCAATGTGTCCACCTTCCATAAATGGAAAGAATTGTCTGAAGTTGTAGATCTTGGATTTTACAATTTTTGACCTTTCCATGACAGGCATAAACAAAATTTATGTTTTTTATCCTTAAATAATAGAAGTTGTTTCTGTCAAATTTCCTTTAACCTTCCTATCCTTGATGGATATTGAAAAGGTAAACTGGAAGAAAAGAATTAGCATTTATTTAGCATCTCATTCCATTCTCTTAGTCATACTGTTATATGTTCTAGGAAATATTTAGAGTAATTTACAAAGTTTTATAAACTTCAGAAAGATTTTATGCAGCAGATAATATGGAAAAGTAGAAAGGGAACCAAGGGTGTAACATGGGGGTTAAGACACAGGTAATTGATGAAGATGGATGCACTTTCTATAAAGGCCACAAACTCAAGTGTCCAGTAGGAACTCCTGAAAGGGGAGTAGTCATGAACTTCATAATTGCCCATCAGAATAAAATAAACCAAATTTTATTTGAACCACAACCATTAAAAGTGTTTCTAAGAAACCGACGTGAAATGTCCGCCCAAGATTAACATAAAGATCGTCAAATGTGGTTTGGTATATCACACTTTTATCAGCACTTAACATCAATACAGACCATCAGTCTGTCTTTTACGACACCTCTCACCATCACCATTGGTATCACATGAGAATGAAATTCAGTTCATGAAGTTTGGTTGGAAGTTATGTTGATAAAACTCAGGATCACGTCTTCTGACTGTTTTCCTACTTTATAGTAAGCAGAGGAATGATCCAGTTTATAGTTTTAAGATTATCTGACCTGACGATTGCTTTTCTCTACAGTTGCTCATGATTTTGCATGTCACTGAGCCGAGAGACTAGAGATGGCCTAGGGTTCTTTGCATTCCCTGTCTCACATGCACTTCTCTGTCCCACCCCAATGTAGACCCTAGTCTACTGCATCCCTATCGCACTGGTCTTCTCATGGATTCTTCACCTCCAAACTGTCTAACGTTCCCACTAGTTAACCTTACACTATTTCCCTGTGTCATGTCACTCCCTGTTTGTGATGCTTATGTAGTTTCACTATTGCTTGAATAGTGGAACTTATAAAAATCTCACCTTAATCTTTAAGACCTCTCATAGACTAACCATTACAAACCTATCTATCACATCTCCTTGAACAAACATTTAAATAATCTGTTACCACGTGTCATTGTTGATTTTTTTTCAGTATCCCAGTTTTATTTACCACTTCATACACCATTATGGTCTACAGAAAGCCTATCGTGCCATAAATACCAGCTCCTCCTTGGTATCTTCTGGATCTTGCTTGGTCCATCCTCTGCATTCTTGTGCAGTTTGCACCTCTCACGTGTTTGCGGTTATCCCAGTTTACCTCTCGTCTCATGTCAAGTGGCCCCGCCCATGCTCAGTACGCACCAACCACTTCCCTTCAACCCCTAGGACTGCCACGCTCTTTCTAGTGTTGGACTCTTGGCCTCCCTTTCCCATCTGCTGTAATGCTCAGACCTTGATTCCTTGAGGTGGGAGCTGTCTCAGTTCTCAAAATAACCCTCAGAGAGGCCTCGCTTAATAAAGTTCATATAAGCAGATAGCCCTCTTCATTCTCCATTTATCCTTTATGACCTTTCCCCCAACATTAAATATGTATAAAGAAATGCCCTATCAAAGTGTATAAATGAATTCTACTGTCATGTACAACTAATGAGAACAAATAAAATTTTAAAAATTCAAAAAAAAAAAAAAAGAAATACCCCATGTTGGCCTATGTTATCTGTTTTCCTCCTCAATTTGGTGACTATTCAAAAGGTAAGCTTGTGAAAAAGTTTTGTGTGGTCAATGACAACAAATAGTATGCATGCTTTTATTGAATATCACAACTCCTCTGTGCCTAGTATCATATGGAAAGTAGAAGAGATTGATAAAGATCATTGTTGAATTCAGTTGAGTTTTGTCTCATTCCTCTTCATAGCTTTTAAGACTTCCAAGAGCAGCAATAGTACTTTTTATCCCTTCTACGTAACACTACTTTCACATAATATTACACATTATAGTGATTATTTTTATTGAATCAATGGATAGAGCACTGAATTATGTCAAATGCCTAACTTTTATTTCTTTCAGAAAACTAGTAAATTAAACACATATATTGAAATTATCATATTTTAGGATCCATCCTTACAGTGAGTCATGATATTACCTATGTAAAATTAAAATTATGCATCCAAATTATAATGGATACATAAATAATAGTCATGTTTATAAAATATTATGTATTTTAGGCAATAACTTTATAATATTCTTAAATCACTCATTTTAATTTTTTTGAAAAGGGAGTGTCTCTTTACATTCAATGAGTATTATAATTATTGGCTATGTATATCATACCTGCAAAAGTGTCCTCACAAAACAACAACAACATTATTTTGTTGATTTGGTTATCACAAGTTCCAAATTTAAACATCAATATAGTTAATGGATCAATAAAATGATAAAGCAAGAAGACTATTGGCTTGAGTGAATCATCAAAGTAGTTTTAATTTGTGACTTTATGATAGACAAGTTTTGATCCACAAAAATAACTTGTCTCTTTTCAACCAGTTTCCTTCTCTCCTATTCTTAGGTTTATAAAGAGTACTACATATTTGAGAGGATCATTTATATTGCCTGACACACAATAAGCATTTAATAAAGTAGTCTTTAATAAATTGTTAAGAAAACTTCAAAATAGGAAAACAAATTATTTCCTAATAATTTCTTCAACAATCAGAAACTAGTGAATTTATGTGGCTCAAGAAGTAAGTCAATACTATGTCTGTTGATTTCATGTCTGAAGACATAGTAATTGTTTAGTTGGGTCTTTTCCTTCAAACCTTATCTCTAACTATATTCTTTTAGCATAACAACTTCATTTTAAAACAAATAGAGTATTAGATGAAGAGTCATCAACACCTCCGTTCTTAACTGGAATGCTTTGTGAGCCCATCCAATCCACATGTACCAATGATTTTTTTATTTTTATAGGCTGCATTTTGATTCATTGTACACAAATGGGGTACAACTTTTCATTTCTGTGGCTGTATCGATGTAGATTCACACCATTTGTGTAGTAATACATGTACATAGGGTAACTAAGGATTGGATCTGCAAACTGTAAAACCCATTTTTCTTTAAAAATAGCTCTTCATGAAGTGATAAATATTCAGAATGGTCTGCAAATATCAGATGTGTGGTCCAAGCTCCAGTCAAATGAAGTGAACAATTTTTAGTCACTTGCCCAGCAGTTGAAACAAGAAGATGGTAAATATTGATAGGCTTATCCCAGGGTGCTGGCTGCAGAGGGCCGGGACTGCCTCTTGGAGCAAATAAACAAGAATTTTCTACAGTATTTAAACCTGTCCAGCCTTTCTCAGCCAGCTTCTCTCTTTCCTCTTCACTGTGATTATGTACCACTCATTTCCAGCCACATTTTGATTGTCCTGATGTTAAATTATAACAAGTATTTTAGAGATGTTTCCCTTTCTTTCAACCACAAGTTTAGATTATGTGAGTCATTGCATTTATACCAGCTTTTGCTCCTTAGTTTGCTTATCCCATCTCAATAGGCCACCACAATGTTTGCTTTTGTTCATTAAGCATTTTGAAAGTCATGCAAAGCATTGCGACAGAAAAGCATTTAAGCAGTAGAATATATAAACCGGTCAAGTAATTTCATCCGAAATCAAAAGTCTAACTTTCAAGAGACTTGATATTGAGAGCCAATGGATTCTATGAGGATCCCAGAACCCAGTGTTTGATTTCCTGTTTAAATACTTCATTGATTGTTAATAAAATCATATCTGCTGTGAGAGTTTTCTAACCAAGTGTCTTGTTTGTTTATTTTATTATTTTGAAGTGTATATGTAATTCTTCATGACTAGGTTACAATTTTACAGCTGGGAGTGATCTTTGAATTCATCCCTCTAATCCAAACTCCTCAAACTACAAACAAGGAAACCAAAGCTCTGGGAGGTTAGCAAGGGACAAACCCTGGGGCCCTGAGATTGTTAGTGATAATGTGGTATGTTTTTCCAAGATGAGATTCCTAAGCTTTCCTGATAACATTTAAATCTTTGTTTCGTAAGCTCTGGGTTCATCATTTCAAAACCATAGGGAGTGGAGAGGAAGTGGGCTATCGAAGAAGTTAGAAGTTTCATTTTTTTTTTCTTTAA
Source organism: Sciurus carolinensis (assembly GCF_902686445.1). NCBI lineage: Eukaryota > Metazoa > Chordata > Mammalia > Rodentia > Sciuridae > Sciurus > Sciurus carolinensis. Next base: position 54,997,695 of record NC_062224.1, read on the forward strand.
AGAACAGTTTTAATTTTCTTTTTAAAAGCAATTTACTTTTTGTTTTTAACCTTTGCTTAGTCATAAATCCCCTTTGAGAACTTACTGAAGACTCTGGACCTTTTTGATGGAAAAACTTGCAGACACACAGAAATTCACAATTTCATCAAACCCATAAACTCTTGAAACTTCTAGAGTTGTTTATGTGTTGATTCATAAATGTTTATTAGTGGTTGTCTAATCATATTTCTACATTTGAATAAATTTAGACATTGCCATTTGAAGTAATGTGATGGTTATTTGATAAATGGCCATTATCACTGCTAAGAAGATTATAAAAATTATTAAGTAAAATGATAGACTTAACGTATGAGTAAAATGAATGACTCTGCCCAAAATTGTTTTGATTCCTATGATCACACTGTGAGAAATAGTCCATTATTGCCTATCAATTTTAACTCACTCATGTAAATGTTTTGTTTGACATGATGGGATGCTTTATAGATAAGATTTTGAAATGAATATGGAAAAACATGAATAAACATACTAGAAATTCCCTAACATGTCTAAAAGATATTAATAGCAAATGTCATTGGTCAACAGGTAGAAACAGAACATTATAGCAAATATTCATTATAACTAATATTCAAAGGCTAAAATGATATTGTTGCTAGATTGTGAGGAGACTTCTTTGGGGCTGGAAAACTGGCCTGAATCTTTTCATCATGAGGGTGGCTTGTACTGAGCAAAGATTTGTGTTTAAGTCTCAACTGTAGTACTGTAGTGCAGCTGTGGGAAACCCATTCACACTTAAAGACATGAAGAGAAGCAGTAAGTTAAAGGACCTGCTGTAATGTTTGTCCATCTAAGATATCAATGACAACAGGAAAACTAGCATGAATGTGCTCATGCACACACACACCTACACACATACATGCAGAACAGAATGTCTACTAACTGAGAAGTCAACTAAATTGATTTTAAAATATATTACTTTTATTCCATTTGTGTATAAGCAAAAATGCATTCTGCTGTCATGTATAACTAAATAGGACAGATAAAAAAAATCAGATGTCAGGGTGAGTCTACCAAAACATAGCAAGACTGCCTGAAATAAGATAGGTGAATGTTTCATCTCTCTTTCAAAGAATCTTCTCAGTTCCTGTCTTCCTACATCCAAACAGAGACTAGCTCTGGAGGGAAGCAGGCAGGAATAAGAATGCAGGTTGGTGCATTGTTGCCTCAGGGGAGGAAAAGATGGCTGAAGGAAAAGGTCAAAAGATGTACCCGGTTGAGAATTGTGGTTTCAAGTACTTGGTCTACTCAAGTCCCAGGCAGTGCAGCAGGAGAGCCAGGGTCATGCCAGCTGAGTGATGCTAAGGGAAAGAAACCCTTCCAGACTTTGGAACTGGTTGAGGGGTTGTCACATCTGCCCACCTTCTCTCAATAAATAGGAAGAGCTTATTCTACCAGAATCGACACGAGTAGAGTGAGTCAAGCATGATCCAGGCAGGCTGTTGAAATGAGAGATCTTTGAGAGATCTTTTGTCATTCTAGCACAAATGAGAAAAAACAGTGATATGTAATAAAACATTACAGAGCCAGAAAACAGGACTGTCAGGATCTTACAGAATCTGGGTGAGAGCAACCTCTGAACACCCCAGGACCAGGAAAATTCTTTGGAAAATGGCTGAACAATATAGAAGAATACAAGATCCAACCCATATGTAAAAGAAGCAGAAAATGTAATAACAGCGTGAATTGAAACAAACAAATGCAAGAGTAGACTAAAAAGGAGACTAAGTGAAAGAAGCAAGGGAGACAAGGACCTAAAGATCCAATATGGGATTAAAATTTATATTGCAGATAGGAACATAGAAATGAGACACCAGAGAAATCAGTGATGTGGAGAATCACCTTTCCCTCTTTCGGAAGACAGAGAAAAATAAAATGAATGAAAATAATGTAATAAATGATTGGGGGAGGCAGAGAGCAGGAGAATATGAGCATGCTTGAGGAAAATACCCTCCAAAATTATAAACAATACTCAAAGACACTTTTGAGGGGCATTTCTGACCTGATTAAAACTCTGTATAAGTAGACTAAACTACATTTATTGAAAAAAAAAAAAAAAAAAACACTAGACAAATTCAGGGAAATCATTTGAAAAGGTAGAGTGAAAAAAATTATAAGTGCTCAGGCAGAGAGAATAAAGTGTTTTATTTTGCATAAATATTATCAGAGGGAACTCAAACTTCTCCATGCAAAAGGGAACTTAAAATTTTTAATTTAAAAATGTTGCAATTTAGAATTTAATTTCAAATGAAATTGATTTTGATGTGGGAAGGCGCTAGAAATACATTCTCAGATATACTACTGGTATATTTGAAGAATGCCTGAAAAAGTTGAAGGAATCAGCCAGACATGATAGCACATACCTGTAATCCCAGCATCTTGGGAGGCTAAGGCAGGAGGATAACAAGTTTGAGGTCAACCTCAGCAATTTAGTGAGGCCCTAAGCAACTTAGTGATACCCTGTCTTAAAGTAAAAAATAAAAGGAATGGGGATGTGACTCAGTGGTTGAACGTCCCATGACTCAATACCTTATATAGAAAAAAAAAAGTTGAAGAAGTCAAAACCGAAATGCCATGACTTAAAAGATTTTGAAATGAATATGGAAAATCATTAAGTCTAAATAATTATTGTATATTTAGTTGCAAAAGCATCATACTTTTCAAATATACATCAAAATTATATAACTATATTCCAAAAGTATATATCATAAGTATTTTGTAAAATAAGCTGTCCTGTTTATAATTTTTAAAGTAATCTGCTTTTATGTTTTCAAAATTATTATAAATAAAATATATAGACAAAACAAGTAGAACAAGTCTCTGACACAAAAGACCACAAAGGGAACAGCAAGAAAACATGAAAACCAGAAAAAGTTCAATGACATATTACTGTGCTCATGACATAATGTCAAAATCAGTGCAAAAATCTATTTGGTCTATGAACTCAATTATGTTTTAAAATAATTGTATATGCATGCATACATAGCTTAAATATATACATTAAAAGCTTATAGGAGGAAATTTTAGGTTGTTTTTAGTTTCATTATAGTTTTCTCTATCTATCTATATCTGTGTGTGTGTGTGTGTGTGTGTGTGTGTGTGTGTGTGTGTGTGTAAGCAATATGTTTAATTGGGTGATTTCCGTAACCTATACGTGAAGTTTCTAACCATCACAATTCAGTGAAGTTCAAGACGTTAAGTTACAGGTTGTGGGAAAGAAGGCAGCACCAATGGTGGCACCTTCCAATCCTGGTTTTCCTAAGGGTAAATGGGTGGGGGTGTCATTTTTAAACAGAGCCCCTCATTTCAATATACAAAGAATTACTCTGATCCATATTAAATTATATTGAAAATGAAATGGACTAAAAAGCAAAACTACTCTATGTTGGGGTGGAGGTGGGAGGAAAAGAATGAGTCCTTCAGCGCAGGGAGGAGAGCTGGGAGCAGGTTCTGTGGCCCTGAGTGACCCGGGTCACTCACGCTGCTCCATTTTTAATTTCGGTGGTCTCAGGAAGCTCCGATTTTTCTTCTCTTTCTTCCCCTTTGTATTTGCTTGGAAGTCTCGCCAGCTGTCCACCCGACCATCTCGATTTCCTCCAAGTTTTTCTGCCACTCCCTTTCTCGTTTGGCTTTCTCTTGAGCTTTGGTCTCCGCTTCCCTTTGCGTTTCCTTTCGTGCATCTCTTTTGCTTCTCTCTTTTCTTTTCATTTCCAGCTCAGCGAAGTTTCACGGTCTGTTTAAATACTGGTTGTTTGAGCAACTCGGGATCCTCTTCCTCTACATTTCCTCCTTCTTTAATCGTTTTTTCAGCTCTTTCACAGTGTGTTCCACGTGCTCTTTTCCTGCCTGAATTACATCCAGCGCCCTCTTCTGTTCCTGATCAGGTAGCGACTTGTGAGCTTGGTCCACAGCTTCAGAGGCCTTTTGTGCTCCGTCAGCACCATCCTGATTTTTGTCAGGATGCACCAATATGGACAACTGCTGAAACCTCTTTTTTATTTCTTCACCTGTCACTTCAGGTCCATCTGAAGAACCTCAAATGGATTCAAATAGAAATAAGAGGAACTGGGACGGGTTCGTCTTTCAATCCGATTTTTGGACATCAGAACCGAATCTCTCTCCTCTGTTGGTCTCACCTCACTGGTCTTATGTGCTTCCTCTGTGCTGCCTCCGTGGAAGCCCAGCTCTCTCCTGAAGGCGCCATTTCCCCAGCCCAGCCACCACGTGACCCTCTCTATATTTTTAACACAAACGTATTATTTTTATATCCAGAAAACAGAAAAATGCTTGTAAGAAAATTGATAAGGAGGAATAGTAAGGAATTGACTGAGATAAAAAGAAACCTGATCTCAGCCAGGTACAGGTGTGAGGGCATGCACCTGTAACCCCAGTCCCTGGGAGGCTGAGGCAGGATTGCCTGGACAACACAGTGAGACCTTGTACAAGAAAGAAAAGGAAGGAGAAACTTGATCTTCAGCCCTGTTTCAGAGTCTTTTCAGCTCTTTTAATCTAAGATTATAGGACTTTGTCTTATATTTGACATTTACCTGCAGTGCAATTTGTGTTGACCAGAAGGTAAGTATATTGGTAGCTTGTTTCTTCTGAGTTCTTAATAAATGGTTAAAAGATTTACTTTCAAAATGTCCTTTGTTATTTTACAACCAAAAATTTTTAAACAAATTGATGATTTATTAAATGTGCTTAGTTACCTCCCACAGACAAACAAACCAAACCTGTACAGGCGGTTTTTTTTTTTTTTTTTTTTTTAATGCCCAGAAACTTAGGATTCCTGTGGCCCTGTTTTGCATTGGAAATCCCATGCTTTGGCAAAAGCATTAGATTCCTTTGAGGAATATTGAGGCCTATTGTGAGCAATCTTTCTCAGGGACTCCATGATCTGAACATACTTAGCCTGTAAATGGAATATTGCTGTGGTATTTGTGGTGTCATTCAGTCTTTTCAATGCAAGGAAGCTACGAGAGTTAAAGTCAAGTAATAATGTGATCTTTTTTCCACATAAACATATCCATGCCAACAGCATACAGTGGTTTCATTGGCTTTTAGGCAGTTCACTATTTTCAATTATCAGAGAAAATTAGATGTTTAATGATAAATTAGGCAATTCTCAGACATGATACAAACAATGAGAATATGTCCACATTTTTGGTTTGGACTTTTCTACACCCACAAGTTAAGGTTGGACTTATGTTAGTACAACTAATCTATATGCATATATTGAAACAATTTTCATACTGTTTTAGAACAATAACTTCTCATTTGATTTAAAAGTTAGCAACACTAAAGATTGTCTTGCTATCTTTTTGTCCAGCTCATTTATTGTCTGATGGTTGTTTGAAACTGATGAATCTTATACATTGAGTCCTAACTCTTTCCATTTATTGAGAAAAAAAAAACTGATGAAAACATCTCTATTAATATTTGTATCTTTAGAATTCAGGTTACCTAAAAATAACCAATGCTTTCCAGTATTAAGTAAGAAAAAGGTGGGGGAGTAGGGGTGGGGTGGTAGGTGTGGAACTATTAAACTCACATATAGCCATGAGAGTTTCTAAAGTATGTTCTGGAAGCTAATTCTGCTGTAGGTGGGAGGGAAGACAGTTAATAAGCTTCTTCAAGTGCCTGTGTATCAGTATTTTTGCACTGTCAAAATAATGCTACATAATACCTCCCCACCATCAAATCAATTTCTTACAACCACAAAAATTTATTCTCAAGAATATACCACTGGACTAGGGCGGCTCTGCTCTTTGACTGTGGTCACTATGAGTCTGTGGGGTGGCTTGGGTTTTCTATCTAGCTGAGGCACAGTTGGGCAGTGTTGCTTTTAGCTGCGTGTCTGTGGACTGGCAAGGAAGCTGAACACATGTTTCTCATCCTTCTCGCAGCAGCAGGCCAACTAGGCAAGTTCCTCCAATGCCATGGCAAAAGACCGGGAGGGTGTGCTGAGCCAAGCCAATGTATCTGAAGTCCCTGCTTGCCTCATGTCTGCTAATGTCCCCAAAGCCAAAGAAACTCATAAGGCCAAGTGAAAAGGAAACATCTTCCTGCCACAGTAGTTAGGAGAGGGATTGGAACTTTCTAAATAAGAATCAAATCTATCATATTTTGGTAGGTTTAAATGGTTAAAGAGAGACTTCTGCCTTTTACCATGATGACAGCTTCTTTCTAACTAACTCTTACACTAGAACCCATTATAAAACCTGGATAAAATACAAAAACAGATGCTTGATGGCTTCAGAAAGCTTAGAACTTGAGAGACAAGAGAAGCACATTGAACTGAGTACCACATTATCCTTGTTTTTCCCATATCTCTTTGCAGCACATGAACTAAAGGCCAAATGCAGAGCAGCATATGGGACTTGGAGCCCTCTCCCTAGGCTGGAGAGTCGCAATTAATACTTATTCAACACACTTACTTGCTATGAAGTCAGATCCTGGAGAGAAAAATGAAACCTCGGGAACTTGAGCGTGAAATCCTATTTACATATTCTCCCTCAAAGTTTTTTGTTAATTTGTAATATGTATGTAGATCTGGCAAGAGAATCATGGGAGGCCGAAGAGCTGAGTAGAGATTGTGGAAACCCTGTGGTGCTATAAAGACAGATATAGGAGTTTAGAGCATGCCAAAGCAGAGGAGTTTCATAAATACCAGTCTTCAGTTGAATCTTCTGATAGGCAAGAAGAAAATCCACAAATATTTAAAATGATGCAATATATTTCTAAATGGCCCATGGGTTGAAGACAGCATCAAAATAAGAGACTATCAGTAAATTAGAAAACATTTTGAAATGAATGATAATGAAAAAGATATAAAACTTGTGAAATACAACTGAAGGCATACAAGGAAATACAAATGCATATATTATAAAAGCAGTAATGCTAAAAAGCATTGATCTATTATTCATCAAATAAGCTAGGCTATGACAGTATATTAAACTTAAAGAAAAAATAAGAAATGAAATAATAAGGCTAATAGCAGAGATCAATGAAAGTTAATGTACTTTACAGAAAATCAAGACAAGAGTTGATTCTCTGAAAATTCTAATATAAACTACTGAGAATATTGACATTAAAAATAGAAAAGTTCCAATTTCTAGAATACAGATTCTTCTTATTAAAGAGGTTAATTAAAGGATATAATGAACGAATTGTGACAAAATGTAAAGAGTTATGGTCAAATAGAAAAAAATCCTTCCAATAACCAGGAAAATTTATTAAAATCAAAATAAGAGGAAAAAGAAACTGAAAAATCTACTACCTATTTAAAAGGGAATCTGTACTTGCAAGCCTTTCTACCATCCCTACTCCCTGCCAACGCACAACTCTAGGCCCAGATTTCTTTTCTCATCAGTCCTTCCAACATCTCAGGATAAAATAATGTCAATCCCTCAGAAACTATTCCAGAGAATAGAAAATGAGGGAATATTTTCAAACTCATTTTGGAGCTGTCATCACCTAACCATTTAACCTGAAATTTATTACAACAAAGGAAAGCGAAAGCTGTTTCCTCCCTCAAACATGGCTGGAAGTTCCCTCAGCAAGCACTGAGAAGGGGGTCCAGCAGCAGAACAACGGGGTGTCAGATGGTGATTCCAGGAGAGCCAGGGGAAACAGAGAAAAATGCAATTCTACTAATAGAATTAAGTAGGGGAAGAAAGCAGCTTTCAACAGATTCAATAAAGCATTTGATAAATTTAACATATTATAGCAAAATAGGAAAAGAGTTGAAGATAAACAAGTCTTGTAAGATTATAAAACATTAATGAGAGAAATTTTATATGTTAAATTATCTAAGTATGTAAGTTCATATTTTATTTATATATTTACATAGTATAATAAACATATAATATAAATTATGCTGCAATACATGTATAGTTAGTACTATATAATATACGTAACACTATAAATCTTACTGAGACAAACTTTAAATGATTGAAATAATGGAAGGATAAATTCTGTTCATATTGTGAAAATGTAAATTCTTCCCCAAGTGGTTTTTAGGTTCAATATGATCTCTGCAAATTCCTGGACTTTCTTTGTCCATATGGAAAATGAAAAGCTGACTTTAAAATTTTTATTAAAATGAAAAGATTAGGTAAGTCAATTTTAAAAGAAAAATGCAATTATTGCTATTGCACTTATAGAAATAGATATCAAAAATATTTCAGAGTTATAGTAATTAAAACAGTGTAGTAGGGTCTGGGGTTGTGGGTCAGTGGTAGAGTGCTTGCCTAGCATGCATGAGGCCCTGGGTTCAACCCTCAGCACCACATGAAAATAAAGGTATTGTGTTCACCTAAAAACTAAAAAATATATATTAAAAAAACAGTATAGTATTGCACACTGCGTAAAGAGTCCAGGAGCAGATCTGCTCACATATAGTTAGCTAATTTAAAATGAAGTGCTATTGCAGCATGGGATTGGGGAAGAAGAGTTCTTTTAAAATATATCATGCAGAATAAATCAGATACCTCATCCATCCTTACCTCACACAATATAAAACAAATGTAACTGACTCTTACGTGTAATTCTCTCTCTAACTCTGGTGATAGATGAAAATTTCTTGAAAAACAATAAAGATAAACACTGAGAATCATTAAAACTGAAAAACTTTGTTCATTAACAGAAATCATTGAGAGAGTTTAAAGGAAAATCATAGTGTGAGAGATGATAATTATGACACATATAAAGAAAGGACTCATGTATAGAATGTTTGATAAAATTTACAGAGAAATAGGATAAAGATAACCTGACAGAAAGCCAAGGAAAAGATTTAAATGGCAACTACATGAAAGTGGATATTCACATGAATGGTTGTGGAAAGTCCTCTACATTATCTCTCATCAGGAAAATCCAAATGCAATACTTGATGTAATTAATTGCACTGCACATCTACCACAGTGACAAAAAAAAAAAAAAAAGGCAAGAGCAAGCATTGGAAAAGTTATGGAGTCAGTGGGAGTTTCACACCTGCCGAGGGCATGCATTGGGAATGTCACTTGGGAAAACATTTTGAGTATTTTCTGTAGTTTGGATCTGAAATGCCCTCCAAAGGCCCATGTGTTAAAGACTTGGTCCCCAGTAGGTGGCATGACTGGGAGGTGATAGAACCTTTAAGTGGCGAGGCCTGGTGGAAGGAAGTTAGGTTATCAGTGACATTGACCTTGAAGGGATATTGAGACCCCGGGACCTTATTCTCTCTCTTGCTTCCCAGCTGCCATGAGATGAACAGGCCTCCTTCAATATTTGCTCCCACTGAATGTATTGTGCTACCACAGACCCAGAGTAACAGTACCAAGTGACCATGAACTGAAAACCTCTAACTGTGAACCAAAATAAACCTTTCCTCCTTTTAAGTCGGTTATCTCAGGCATGTTGTCAAAGTGACATAAAGCTGAATAACAGTATTATACAATTGGGTACATACATAAAGTATGACCCAGTAATTCCATTGACATATACAAAAATGTTTATTGTAGCTTTATTTTTAATTCTTCAAAACTAGAATATATACCAGAAACCCAGTGAACAGATCAATTTTGTTATATTGACATAATGGAAGACATAATTAAATACTAAATAGTAATGAAAAAGAACATATAAGTCATATACAACAAAACCATTACATTTACAGAGATAATGTTAAGGGAATGAATGATTCCATTTATATGAAGTTTTAAGAGGCAAAATTATGAAGATAGAGGTAAAAGAGGTGCTCTCTTTTTCTATAAGATAATAATGGTGAACAGACATGAGGGAGGTTCTAGGGCATTATCAATATTTTATGTCATAATCTGTTTGTGTTTCAGAGCATATTCACTTTGTATAAAATCATTGAACTGCATGCTTCATTTGTGCAATGTGAGTGTATTATATTTCAATGAACATTTAACCAAAATATGAGTAATGTGATAAAAAATGTTATATAATTGTATGTTTATATCTAATATGTATACATATAATTGTGTTTTAGTGAGGTTTTTCATTGCTGTGACCTAAATAACTGACAAGAACAACTTAATGGAGGAAAAGTTTATTTGGGTCTCACAGGTCTTAATTCCATAGGTGGATGACTCCATTTCTCTGGGCCCAAGTTGAGCAGCACATCAATGGGGAAGGGTCCAGTGGAGGAAAGCTGCTCAGCTCATGGCTGGGTCAGGAAGCAGAGAGGAATGGGGAACTGCCACAAAGAAGATGCATCCTGATAGGGCACACCCCCAGGGCCCTCCATCCACACCCGCCTGCCTATAGTTACCACCTGTTAGTCCATTCCAACTAGGATGGACTGATTAGGTTACAGTTCTCATAATGCAATCACTTCATCTCTGAATATTTCTTCATTTACAGGAGCTTTTGGGGGACATTTTATATTCAAACCACTAACAAGTATTACAGAATGTGTACTAACAAATATGAAAAACTATTTTAGCCAGGGACAGTGGCACATGCTGTAATCCCAGCTCCTTAGGAGGCTGAGGTAAGAAGATCCCAAGTTTGAGACCAGCCTGAACAACCCCCATTTCAAAATAAAAGTTAAAAGAGGCTGAGAATGTAGTTCAGCAGTAGAGTGACCCTGGATTCAATTCCCTATACCCCCATATAAATAGGATATATATTTATATATTTATTTTTATCTATTTTATAATGTTCTCATATGGAGTAGAAAGGCCATTTTTTAATGCTAACTAATTTCAAAGACTCTGATTTTTATTCCCAGAAATAATACCACTTCTAGTTAAGGTCCAGTTCCTTAATAATAATAATAATAACAATAATGATGATACTGATTATTTATAGTGCTATGGATGGAATTTAGGGCCTCCCACAAGCTATACAAGTGCTTTACCACTGAGCTATGTCCCCAACTTCCAGAACCTAAATTTAAAGATATAATTCTTTCTTTAATTATTTCATTAATTCAATTAATATCATACTTGTTAAAGCAAAGTATTCTATAGAAATATTTCTTGATTATAGCCTGAACATAAAAACTCAATCCTGTATTCTTAAACATAACTGCAATCAGAGATGAATATGGGCACTATTTGGCTTACCAAGTAATCCCCATATGCAGATCAACTCAAGTGCTGGTAATAATTATTGTGTGGAAATGAGCTCCAAGCTAAATGTCACCAACAATGACTGTACAGAATCATCCAGAACAAACTGCTCGTGCTCAAACTTTTACTAAAACAGTCTTTATTAGAATTATAGGAACTCTCTTTTATCATAAAAAATGCCACTGTCCTTGGAAATCAGGGCCTCACTGATGGATACTTCAATTGTTCATTCACCTTTAAGAAAAGCAGGTCACAATTTTATTGTAGTTTTGTGAAGCAACTGAAGGATGCTAAATTTCCAGGTGCAAATCACCTCCGTACTCTCTAAAAAAGTCAGGATCAAGAAGGACTCTCTTACACAAAGAACATTCAGTGCCAAAGCAAAGCCACCCCTTAGATATTAGAATAAAACAGAATGGGAAATAAGCCTACATTCTGAAGGTGGTATGCACACTTGGACTTCAAACCAGATGCCTTGGTCTTGGACTATTTGTGTCAATTGTTAAGTTTAAAAAAATTATTTGTTCTTTTTAGATATACATGACAGTAGGGAGTGTATTTTGACATGTTATATATGCATGGAGTATAACTTATTCTAATTTGGATCCAATTCTTGGGGTTGTACATATGTGAGTTTTACTGATTCGTGTTCTCCTAAGTATATAAAAACTGAGTTGTTTCATTCTGCTGCTTTCCTAAATATCCCCTATCCCTTTTTCTCCCTTTCCAATATCATTTACTTTTTAAGCCCCTTTATTGTAATTCTACTATTAGGGTAAGCTTACTCCAAAACCTTGAGTTGCTCTTGGATTATGGAGTGGAAACATTGTAGAGACCTTTTCCAAGAATTGTCTGTTTTTGTGGCAGATAAGGATATCATCCATATAATGATAAATCAATAAATCTGGAAAATTGTCTCTTGTAGGTTTTAAGGCTTTATCTACATATATTTGGCATAACGTGGGACTATTAGTCATGCCTTGAGGCAGCATGGTCCACTCAAATCTTTGGTCAGGCTGTGCATGATTGAGAGAAGGTAAGGTAAAAGCAAACCGCCAACAATCCCTTCTATGTAATGGGATTGAGAAAAAACAATCTTTTAAATCTAAAATGACAGTGGGCCAATTTTTAGGTAAAGCTGTAACTAAAGGCAATCCCCGTTGTATAGGACCCATAGGGAACATCTGTGCATTAATGGCCCTTAAATCATGTAATAGTCTCCACTTTCCAGACTTTTTCTTAATGACAAAGATAGGAGTATTCCAGGGAGAAGTAGAAGGTTGTAAATGTTCTGCCTGTACTTGTTCTTGTACTAGTTTATGAGCCGCTTCTAACTTTACTGTAGTAAGGGGCCACTGTTGAATCCATTGTGGCTCATCATTTTTCCAAACTATTGGAATTGGTGTAATAACAGTGGCCCCTATATAAAACCCAGCCCTCTGAAATCATTTTTTGGAGGAGGTAAGGGCAAGGGTTGTAGTGATCCCTGTTGTTCTCGACCTAACCCTTGACTTTCTGTATATTGCATCTTTTTCATCATATGTGTCACAGGTTTAGAATTAATATTTGTTGTTAATTTAGCATTCATTTGAGTTAAGACATCTCTCCCCCATAAGGAAATAGGTATTTTACAGATATATGGTTGAAAAATCCCTGAATGGCCCTCATTATCCCTCCAGGACAGCGAAGCAGCACTCTGGTTAGGTGATTGAGCCACACCTAAACCTTGTAAATTTTGATTAGCTGTAACTACAGGCCAACCTTTGGGCCAAACTGCCTCACTTATTATACTTTATCAGCTCCTGTGTCCAGTAATCCTATAAAAGGTTTATGTCCCACTATTAACTGCATTATGGGCCTATCTTGGAGGTCCATAGTAAAATTAGCCCAGGGTCCTCCTGTAGACCCAAATCCGTTAGTTCCCCTTATTGTCTCCTTACTAGGCCACAAGGAATGCTGACTAGGTAAAATTAACATTTGTGCTATCCTATCTCCTGGAGAAATGACTGTGATTCCTTTGGGTGAAGAAACCATAGCCTTAACTTGTCCCTGAAAATCAGGATCAATTACTCCTGGGTGGACTATAAGACCTCTTAAAGTAGAAGAACTTCTGCCTAGAAGCAATCCTACTGAATTTGCCAGAATATTTCCCTCCCAATCTGTGTCTATCATTTGTACACCCATATCAGGGGTTAATACGAGTCTGGAGGTGGCACAGATGTCCAATCCTGCACTTCCTGAGGTGGCTCTTCTTTCCTGAGCTTTATTCCCTTTTCGGTTGGAGGAAAGTGTCGTGGCACTTGTTGAATTACCCCGTATATTTGTTGTGGGCCCCGGGGTGGGCCCCTCACCCCGTTTTTTTGTAGCTTGGGGTTAGTTGGTAAAGGATTCCCTTCTTTGTCCCTAACGGAATGACATTCACTAAGCCAATGATTTCCTTTTTTACACCGAGGACATAACCCGGGCCCCTTTCCTTGGCCATTGTTCCTGGAAGGGCAACATGCTCTCAAGTGTCCCATTTGTCCACATATGAAGCAGGAACCAGGAGGTCCCCCTTTTTTACCCCCTCCTCTTTGTGCTAATGCTGTGGCAAGAACAGAGGTTTGTCTGTCGAGTGCCGCAATAAATGCAGCACTATTTCCAGAGGCCTCATTAATGTCTTTGCAGACTCTTAAATAAGTAGACAAGTCTTTATTTCTCCATGGCCTGATGGCATCTTTGCACCATTTATTGGCTTGTTCATAGGCTAACTGTTTTATTAATGGCATTGCTTGATCAGCATCTCCAAAAATTCTAGAAGCTGTTTGAATTAATCTATCAACGAAGTCTGCATAGGGCTCATTACTTCCCTGGGTAACTTTTGACAACTGTCCTTGTAAATCTCCTGACCCTTGTAGGGTTTTCCATGCTTTAATAGCAGCCACAGCAATTTGAGCATACACTGCAGGATGATAATTAATCTGTGCCTGGACTCCCTCATAAGGCCCTGTTCCCATCAACATGTCTCTGTCTACCTGCGGATTCCCTGAAGTTGCATTGCGCCTTGCAGTGTCCATTGAAATTTCCTGCCAAGCTGTTTTCCACATAAGATACTGTCCCCCTGACAAGGTTGCTCTAGCTAGATTAGTCCAATCCAAAGGTAGCATATTTAAGGACATCATGGTCTCTACCAGTGAGACTGTAAAAGCCGATTGAGGCCCATAAGTGCTCACTGCTTCTTTCAGCTGTTTAACAATTTTAAAATCTAATAGCTGATGAAACCTTTGATTTTGGGCATCCTCAAATACTGGATATGTAGCATTTTGTAAGGAGGCCCACCCTCGATGTCTGCTATGGTGTTCCTTTTTCTTAAACTCCATAGGTGGTGCACTAGGGGCAACAGGTGTACTAAGCAGTCTAGGCGCTAGGGGGCGCTCAGGTTGCACGCTTAACTTTCCCATAGCTTCTTCAAGTTCTTCCCCAGTGAGTTCCTCTTCGGAACTCTCCCTTTCCGTATAATTTTCTCTTTCTGAATTCTGAGAACATGATCGTTCCTCTTTAATTTCTTCTAAGATCTGACTTCCTTCTTCTAAAGGCCCCTTTAAATCCCTAAAAGGGTTTTTTGATTTACTTTGCTGCATCAAACAAGATTTAATAAGCGACCATATGGCCTGTGTTCCCATTGGCAATGGCTCTCGTCTCTCCGCATCGCGCAAATCCTCTCCTATCTGCTCCCACTGAGGAAGATTTAGTAACCCTTCGTCTAAAAACCACGGAGAGACTTTCTCTACAGTATCAAGAAACTTCAGAGCCATCTTTGCCTTCAATGGTGTTCCGTGATTTTTTAATAGTTCTCTAAGAGGCTGCTGCATTCTAATCTTAGACAGTTCCGTTCCCATGATTAAATATTACAGCACTACGAGCTAGTTTAAACACACAAACAAACAGACAAGCGCATGCACGCGCACACATACACAGTTTGGTACCACTGTATAAGTCTGTATTTGGCCACTTCACTCGTCCCTCCCACGGGGATCCTTTTGTTATGGATTGTCGCGGCTCCGCGATCGTCAAGACATCTCACCTTTTGTACCCTCGGACTAATTTTGTCTTGATTTGAGAACTTATGTGAACTTACCCTTATGTCTTTACTCGTTCCCGGCTTGTTTCGGCACCATTTATTGCGCTCCCCGCCCGCAGAGAGACACGACACCGGATCGGAGCAAGTTCTTTATTTTCTGCTATCTGCTACTTCTGGCTGGCCGCGCCGGCCGCTCTTGCAAGGGCCTTACATTATATACAACAACCAATCAGCTTATAGATCACGAGGAGAAAGCATGGACAGTAATGGAGCATAATAGTGTGCATATAGCAAGCATGCAGTGTCCACAAGGACCCATGGCCAATCACATTAACTTCCTCAAATAACGCCACTTGTTGCACAGAGAATTAGTCTGCTGGAGGTACCTGGTTTTGCTCTCAGCACTTCCTTGGCACATTGCCAGGCGCCATCTTGGCCGCACCATAGGGCTGGGGTCCGCGGTACCCTGACAGTACATGATGTGGAGTTTTACTGGTCATGTATTCATATATGAACATAGTAAAGCTTTGTTTGATTCATTCTACTGCTTTCCTAATCCCATATCCCCTCCGTTCCCTTCATTCTCCTTCCTCTAATCCAATTAATTTCTACTCTTCCCCACACCCTTATGTGTAAGTGGATGGAACTGGAGACTATCTAGCTAAGTGAAATAAGCCAATCCCCAAAAGCCAAAGGTGGAATGTTCTCTCTGATACATGGATGGAAACATTCGTTTAAGTTTTCACAGCTTCAAACCTAATTTCTTCTTTAGCTTGTACAAGGAGAAAAGATGAGAAAACACCTTAGCTGGCAATCAGAACTAACATCTTATTTGGCCATGCTTCTTTTAATTTCCAGTCATATTTTGCAGGCCATATCAAATATCAGCTATCCTGATCTATCATGCTGACCTGTAATCAGCATTTGTCCTAGGTTTTAACTCCAGAGTGTCAGGGAACTGGACACAACTCTTTTGTTCTCAGTTTTAACTTGAAATCTATGTCCACCAAATGCATTTTCACTTAAATATCTTTTATGTTAGCTGTTCTGAATCTATGAACCCATCTATAAATGGTAAATATTCAGGACCAGTTTTTTTTTTTTCTTTCTTTCTTTCCTTATGTCAAGCAGACTCATGGCCAGGGAGAGGAAAGGGGAGGTTGGATTGCAGATCATTTTGGGTCCTTTCTGGTCAATATGTCAACAGGAACTCTATTAATAAGAGAAAGAATTTTTCATTTATTTTCTATTTTCAAGGTTTGGCAGCTAATGCCGGTACAGGTATATTGACTCCCCAATGCTCTGATGTCAGGGCCCACTACTGTTTTGTTTTGAGATTTTGACTAATCCTTATATTCTGGCTTTTGGTAAGGACATGTCATAGCAGAAAAACAAAGAAGCAGTTACAAACTAAATGGTTCTGCAGACTTTTGCTGCTTTGCCACGAAATTTGCGTCCACAAAAACTGGATCTGTACTCTAGGCACAGCATATGTTTCATATTTGCCAAATAAAGTTTTGGTACCTCTGCTTCTAGTTCCCTGATTCCCCATCTGGGATGTGAATCTCTTCCTTTTACTCTGAATGGCAGTAGTAAGTCATTGCACTCTTCCTGTTCAGATTAACATCTTAAAGTCCCTGGAACTCATTGGCTTTGGAAGCACTCTTACTTTTCTCCTCTGCCTCTGAAATGTGACCGTACAAGTAGACGATTCCCACTGCAAAATATGATTGAGAAATAATATTTTAGGGGCTGGAGATACTGTTTCCTTCCACACCTGGTAACTGTCTTAAGTAAAACCACAACAGTGACATGATAGTGTAATCCTTTTCAAAGATCTTAATGACTTTTGAATGCCACCAATATATATAGAAGTAAAATGTCCATGAGTTTAAATGTGGATTCACAATGAAGAACATTTAGTACTTACCACTTCTTGGTATATCATCATTTTCTCTATTTTATTTGTCTATTTTTTTCTTTGAGGGAAGGTGGGAGATAAGGATCTATCACTAATACTGATCAGCCTCCCTCACTCTACATTTTCAAGGATTTGTAAAACTCATTACAAGAAAGAAGAAGAAAGGAGGAAAAAAGTAAGAAAAACATGAACACAGAAATCATGCTAGACAGGGGTAATCTGTTCTACAGGCAAAGTAATTATTCTATCAGTGGAATTTCAAGAACCAAAGACAGAATCATGTTTAAGTACATGTGTTTATATTTCTGGGATAAAGATGTATAGTTTTCTGGTTCTCAAAACAAACTGATGCTCTCAAAAGGTTAAGAACCACTGAAATTGCAACTGCTTTTTCTTCGAAAACACCCAGTCTCTGTGTTTTATATGAAGTACTAGAGTTTTAGGCCTCTGCTGCTTGCCTAAACTACCAGCATTTCTTTTTAACCTCTAACTCATTCAAAGTAACAGGATCAAGTTGTTCCGCATTTCATGTTTTTTATTTTGTTCTTGTCTATGTTTGGGTGACTTTCAGAAAAGCAGAAATCAGTGACGGGCCTCTCATCTTACTCTTCTAAGTGCTGGTAGAACAGTGTCTGCCTGCTCCAGTGGTTTGAGGATTTTTCTTTCCTTTTCTTTTTTTTTTTCTTCTTTCTTTCTTTTTTTTTTTTTTTTTTTTTGTCTCAACTCCTATCTGTTCCTGGGAAGCTTTTAAAATATTCATTTTTCCCCTTCTCTGTCAAACATCCTCAACTTCCTTAGCTCAAAGGAATTCATACAAATTGTGTGTTGTTTAGGACTTTTATGCTGATAGACTCTGGAAAATCCTCTGTTTTTACCCTCCCATTCTCACACACAGTAATAGTTTCAGGTTATTTTAAAGGCTATTTCTTCCCATACTTCAATTCAATTGTAGAAGCAACATAATCTTCAGTGTATGGAGAATTTGTTTGCCAGCTTTAGGGAGCTTTTTAGGATGTTGGAAATTGGAGTTACTATATTCCATTTACTAAACAAAGATCTAGTCCCCTTAATTGATACTCAGTTTTGATCAGATCAAGACCACAAAGCCACTCAGGTAGCCAGAGCCTGACAATATTCACCAAGTTTATAATTGGTTTAGCCAAAGATACCAGCCATGGGTCACTCATGGCTTTCCTACCAAGTTCTCCAGGGAGATGATTTATCAACAGTTCAGCCAGAGGACAGTGGACTGGGATAAAATTCAAAGTTTGAAAGTTAAATTCTTCAAAGTGTTTTAAAACATTTTGAGAGACTACTAGGGAACCTCTTGATGACTTGACTTTTTTGTTTTTTTGATAATAGCTTCACATTTTTATTATTTCATAATCTGTGTAGAAGCCTAGAAGGAAATCAATCATTTAGCTAGAACACTCATTTTCCTAATCAGTTAATGTTCCTGCTGGGAAATCAGAGACTTAGCTAAATAGCTCATGCCACTAATGAGGCAAGGAGGGAAAGTTACTTTAGGAAAATGTTCTCACTCACTTCCAACTTTTGCTAAAAATTTAAGCAGTTGTGAACATCTAAACTTTGCTTCACTTGAAAATGTATTTCAACGTGTTTTTAAATGAACTTTGAAAGTGTATAGTGTTCTTTCTATGAACCCAATATTTGGAAATCCATCAGCTGTGTTCTTGTTAAGATGATTGCCCTGTTTCTGAGAAGAGATAACCTAAGATAGTTAAGGCCAATTTCATACAAAAACACTAAACTTCAAGTCAATGAACCAGCAAGGAACATGTAAAGGTTACAGATGCCATTCATAATGAATAAAGTTATTTTAAACCTTTTGAACTCAGGGAGTTAATATTAGGATTTATAATCCCAATTTCTTACGGGGTCAGTCTTGTAGAAAATTTACACGTAGATAACCCAGTTTTGTAACATCTGATTCAAAACTGAATGATCTGCCTAAGTACAATCTGCTGGTTATAAAGAATAAGCTGGGCTCTCAATCTGTTAAATTCTGAAAAGCACAAAAGAAGAAATTTACCATCCAGATCTTAGCTCAAAGCAAAAGGAGACAAGTTATCTAATAACCCCAAAAGATAAGAGAAACTGTCTCATCTCACACCCATTGTTCCTGTTGGTCACTTGAAATCCAAACCTAATCAAATCCCCAAATCCCAACATCATGGATGGTGCTTATGGCTTACCAACTTCAACAAAGATAAATGGCCCCATTAATGTCAGGGCAGTTATGTTTGTCTGAAGAATACACATCTGTATTTTAAATTGCATTATCCAGTTTATCCATGGGATAAGAGTTGTTTACCTTCACAAATTCCAGGCTTCTGAGCTGAACTAAACAGGGCAAGTTTAAAGGCAGGAGCTCAGAGCAGTACAGAGCCTTTTTGACAGCTCTGATGTGGTTTGCCAAGTCAGAATTAGTAACATCCAGGCTTATCTCTCAGCTTCTGGGCTGAGTGCAGTCAGCTCCCAGGTCTTTTCTGCTACCTGCAACCCCACGTGAAACTTCTGCAGAGTTGATAGTTACAAAGTGGATGGAATAATGCTGCAAAGTACTTGGTATTGGATTAGCATTCACAGATGTGGGTCCAAGGAATTGCTCAACTGCCCATGAAGGCCAAAGAAGATCTGCCATGACATGGGTGCCCCACCTCACTAGGTCACTTTAGGCTGAAGTCCAGTTCATTCTGTACAGCCAAACCCGGGCTTTCCTCCCCTCTTGTTTCCAGTTTGCTGTGCTTCTGTGAGATGTGTTTCTTCATCACCAGGAAGGGTAGAAAAGTAGACAGAATAAGAGGTGGAGAACACAGAACTAACAAATCAACAACCATCTTTTACTTCATTCCTTCTGGCTTGTGCTGGCTTGGAAATAATTTGTTGATCAGTGTTTGGAAAGTGCAATGGTGCCTTGCTGCCACCTGCTGTACTCCCTGTTGCTAGCAAGCATGGGACTGAGGCTTGCCACACTGGAGATGAAATGGGAAAGGAAGGAAGCAAGAGACTGGCAGCCTGCTCACCACCCAGGAAATCTCCCCAGTAATGTAGTTAAGGATTCCTGTCAAAAAAGAAACCACCTTTTCTATCATGATTGGATCACAGTGATTTTTTTTTTTTTTAGGACTTAGAATATGTTTTTCTTTAAACTAACATGTGGTTACGTCCTCCATATTGTAACTATGGAAGGGGAAAAAATCGAGTTGTGAAAATGAAGTTCAATAGAATCAAGGTATCTACCCATTTGAAGTTCTTCTAGATAAACTTTAAACCAAAATAGAGGGTAAAGACTTACTGCTGTGTAAGACTCTAGGAGTAAAGATGGAAGATATACATCTAAAGATGATCAAGATTTCTGAAGAAGCCATGTCAGCATTCTCCTTCCCTTCCAATATCCCAAACTCTTTATTTTCTTTCATTATCAGACTCCTTAAGAAACCCTATTTCCTTTTGTTAAACTAACTTCCAGATGCCCACTATAATGTCTTCCAGTATCAACTCTCAAAAGAAACAAAATGAAATTCAAAAATTAGGGACATAGCTTCTGATTTAGAAGTTGTTCTCCTTGGCTTATTCCAAAACACAGTCTGCTTTCATCTTGTCAAAACTCTGATCTCTCCCTTATTCCTTTCACTTCTTTTTTTCACTCTGCCTAGTGGTTTTTGAAACTCAATGGGAAGACTCATCTTGGTTTACTCTAGTTGTAGTTAATAGGAATGAATCTGAACTTAGGCATGAGTAGGTTGACTTCCTAACTTCAAACTTGTTTTTCCTTTTCCATTCATTCTTTGTTTTAATAATGATGACTTTGTTGGTGACAAAAAGAAAATCTTCATTTGCCCTCCTGAGTGTCAAGTTCCTCACTTCCTAGCTCTGTTTCATGAGATAAAGAGGTTTTACAAGCATTATGCTTATAACATAAATCATATACATTCTATAACAGAGACTATTGTAAGTTGAAGAGCAAACATGTAGTGCTAATATCTGGTCTTTGAAACATGGTAATTTATTTATTGTTTTTTATTGTTGGGTGAACATCCTCTGGTCACATAACCAAGACCTCATTGTATGCTTTAAAAAAAAAATCATATCTTCAGATATTTTACTTAAGAGAGGAAGTTGTTCTCTTCATTCCAAATTTGCAGAGGATGGTGTAAAATCATTCCTTCACTGCATGTTGCTAACATATCTGTCCTACAAAATTTCATTTGGTAGCTTTCAAATATCAGGAAAATGAAGGACAGGATACCAATAATTTGATGAGCAACTTATTCTGTTGTGATGTAATGGACAGTGTTATGAAGTGGAAATCAGAAAATGAATGTGATTGGCAGGTTCCTGTGATATGTGCATCTGCTAAAAAGAAGGTTTGGGTATGTGCACTGAACTTATATCCAATGCATTTAATAATGCACATATTTAAAGACAATCTTTTGAAAGTTTTTATTGGCTATCTGCTTATTTTAAAACATTGTAAAAAGGTCTGATGGGAATAGAATATAAATAAAATCAAAATTATATTTACTTTCTTTATGGAAATTTTCTTTAGCAGTACCATCTGGTAATATAAACAGTCTCATTCTTTCAAGCTCTCCTTGTATTCCATGTAGACTTTTTTTGTGGATCCATAATATTTATTGAGCTATTTGTTTATTCATATCCCTCACAATTAGTTAATGAATTAACAGTTTCTGATCTCAAACTAGCTGGGCAGAAAAAATACCAGCATGAATTGCAAGAGAGGATAGCCAAGAGTTACACTAAACTTGGTGCTGACAGAATGTGTCAATATTGGAACCCTAAAACCATTTCTATTGTATTTTCATCCTTTGTCTTTTATTGAATCTTTCAAGAGTAGTGTGGTCTAATGTCTTCATTTTGCAGAGAGGGGAAGAAAGTCAAATGAATAATTAATTCCTGAAGGCCAAGTATTACTGCTGCATGGTCATTCTTTACAATGTTTAAAAAAACTTCTCCAAGATGAACAGAACCTTCTTCTATTTAAAATTAGCACCAAAGTTTCCTCATCCTCCAAAAAGTCCATGCATTAGTGGAATATTTTTAATGTTATATTTATTATTGCTTTGCCTTGATTTATCCTTCAGGCTTTTTTTTTAGAAATATAAATTCATCTCATCACTAATGAAAAACTGAAGTATATATACAATTAAATTAAAAACAATACAATTTGTTACTATGCCATTCTTTGTCATTTATGAAGTCATAAAACAAGAATAATAGTAACTTACTTTTATTGGGGACTTTCATCTTACCATGTGTCAGACACTCTTCTAAGTCACATACGTGTGTATACACACACACACACACACACACACACACACACACACACATGACTTAGAAGAGTATATATATATATATTCCTTTTGACAACCGCTCCAATATATAAAAATGAAGAAGTTGAAGCACAGTTGGCTGATATCGCAATCTAGTGAAAGTCAGAGAAAGACTCGAAACCAAACAAAATGACTTTAGAATCCAAATAATTGATTCCGAGGACATCTTCTCCTTCAAGACAGATATGACCTTCACCATCAAAATGGAAAAGGTGGTATGTAAGCACAAGAGCACAGTGCAAGGCAATGAGTCCTCAAGTTTAGACAAGGGAGAGGCCAGAGGAAGGCTTAGATAGATAATATTCATTAGGCTTCTAACCTTGGCCATGAACTAGGAGGGCGCTGTATGCACTGCCATCCCTAAAACTCTCTGGCTGATGAGACCTGTCCCTTGACCACTCTGATTGGAAGCCCACTTTGTCTTCCTTGATCTCCTCTTCCATTTCATCATCCAGATGAGGAATATGTCACTAGATCCTGAGGGAAAGTCCTGGCATCAGTGGACTATTTTTACTATTTTACTTTACTATTCTCTGCCACAAGGAATCATGTTCACTGGTGAGAAGTTCCAGCACTTAGAAGCAAGTAAGAGGAGATTTAAGTATTTCCATTTCTCTCTGAATGTGTCTGTTTATGAGTTTCTCTACATTTGCTGTGCCATTTTTCAGAACTGTCAACAGATCACATTTATGAAGAAGTCTTCTTGGTGGGGTATGAATAAAAATTTATAGGATTTTGATTTAGTGTTCAATAAGTTTAGTATCAATACAAACACATTCTAACACATCTAAGAGTTACTGTGTAATATAGTTGAAACCCTGGTAACATATTTATCATGAAGTTGCTTTGGAATGTGTTCCTAAATCCTATCAGCATGGTCATTGTGATTTCTAATTTAAATTTGCTCATTAGAAAATTATAATTTCCATGAAAATTTTAAATACATTATTGAAATTACTTAGCATGACATAACTTCACCTGTGTTTAAAAAAGAAGAGCCATACTATTGAAAAAAAAGCATTATTTATTTGCTTACTCTTCTGCTCTTCTCTATCCATCTGCCCATGGAACAGGGCCAGCAACAAGGTCAGGGGTAAAAGGATTAGGCTTGCAGAAGTTGTACTAAATGTATTCTAGGTTAATGAACTAAACCAGGAATTGAAATTGACAGGAAAAATCAAGGCATCTCAGCAGACAAGTTTGCTGACCAGACTCAATGTGGCACTTAGTCAAATAATCAGATTAATTTAACTTATACCCTATTTATTTTATATTAAAATAGCATTATGATGCAATGGAAGAGACAGGTAAGTCTTTCCCAACTCTGCTAAGAGACTATATGGTACTGAATACATTACTTACCCCAACTGTATTTTATTTCTCTTTCTGGCAACTAAGGGGGTTTGTAGGAGATGATTTCTGAGGATTCTACTAGTTCAAAGATTCTGTATCAAATTATGTGGAGAATTTAATAACATTCTTATAGTAAAACAATTGAGAAATTATAAGTGTTCTGCTAAAGACAAATAAATCAAGTAATGTGGGCATTCTGACTCATTTTCAATAACCAACAAGTCATCAAAGTAAGGGTGTGATGAGAGTACAATTTGGGTCAAACAGACATGGGTTGAAGCCCAAATCTGCCACTGTCTGTGATGTTGGACAACTTACTTCAAATTCCTGAGCCTCAGAGTCCTCATCTACAAAACAGAGTGAGCCCTTTATCCAACATTACTGCCATGTATATTAAATAAGTGTTTGTACATGTAACCATTAACACAATTTCAAATATATGATGCTATTTCATCCTTATAAACCTTAAGGCAAATTGTTCTTTAAACACCAGAAAATTATGGAGAGTCAATGTCATTAAATTTTATTCCATCGATTATAAAATATATCAAGATTTTATCATCCATAACTTTTGGTTGAACAAATCCATACCATCAGAACCAAGGATAATCTGCAGAGAACTAAAAATTGTTACATAAGGAATATCACAATAGTTTGATTCTAATTTGATTGTGATACTTTATTAGGAAAAATTTAAAGAAATAGAGATATTCTAATATCTGTGCAACAAATACTCAAGCACCCACCACCTATACTCTACACTGAATATATTAAGGTGTTTGCTTTATCACATTCCTGTCTATCCACTATTTCTATTACCCTGATTGGTGTTTATTGGTGAGTTAAAGTAAGTTAACATCATTAAAATATTGAGAATAAAAATGCAAATTAGAAATACATCTCCTGTTAGAATCAGACCAAAAGAAATGGCAAGTTTCCAAAACAATTTTTAAACATGAGATGTTCTATGTCTGGTAAAATTGGTGAATTATTGTTTGCTTCTTTGACAGCTACTATTTTTATTATAACTATCTTTAACAATGAAGAATGGTTAGAAATGATGAACTGAATTAGATTGAAAAATTAGAATGTTTAGCTGTCACAGCAGAATGCACATATGTGCCCTATTTTTCTTACTTAGAAATAGAGCTAATTAATTACATATTCTGTATTCTATAAAAATTATCTACAAAATGTATTTTTGTATGAACTGAAAAATGTCATATTCCAAATGACATATTTTGATACTTATGTAATTCAAATATGGGTGAAAATATCTTCTGGGGAAAGCCTTTTTCTGCCAAGTTCAAGTCCAAAGGGATCTTTTTGTCCAATTATCCTATTATAACCATTTGAAATGAATACTGTTAATGAAATTCCAATGGCCATTCTGTTGAAACATGTGGTTGACTATGGCACTCTCAGCTTTTTGGTTGATGATATAAAAAACTCAGCTTTGTAGCACCCTGCTACTTCCCTTAGGAGTCAAATATCTGAAGGCATTTTCATTTTAGTTGAAACTATGTGCACAGACATTTTCCATACAATATTTCTATGTAATCTCTGCCCATCTGTAAGTAAAATCTTCTGAGATCAGAGCTCTCTCTCCAGCTAGTCTTATTTTTATGGTCTCCATTCATTTCTCTCAACACAGTGCCATGGGGACCTGTGAGCTCTGTCATAGCAAAGAGCATCCTCATTCAGCATTTCCCCCACCTTAAGATCACCTTTGGTGGGGAATTAGTCTACTGTAGTAGAAAGAACACCAGATTTTGAATCAGTTATATTAAAAGGTTCGCTGTGTACTTTACTGTGCCAGGTACTGCCTCAAGGACCTGGGGTTACAGCGAAATGAGACACAATCTTTTCCCCTGATGGAGCTAACTTTCATTCAAATGCAAAGAAAATAAGAGTGGAAACAATGGCTAAGATAATGCCTGCTGCTGACAGTACAATAAATTATGTAAAGCAATAGAATTGAGGGAGTTTTCAAAATAGTAGTATATGCCTAAGTGGGGTAGCATTTGAATTTTCAGGGAATGATGAGAAAAATACAGCTGTAAGAACACCTGTGAGATGTACTTGTCAAGAAGTTGGGGAGGGGTTAACTGTAGGCATACAGATCTCAGGGAGAGGATGACAGCTCCTCTGTTCACACAATGGAGAGGTTGGCCTTCCACAGGAAGGGGGATGCTTATTCCACTCTAACAGGGGCAAAGACAGGTGTGGATGCTGTCCCTGTTTTTTAAGAGTGGTGTAGTAGTAGTAAAGAATACTGGGTGAACCATGAGGTGCAGTCAACATCTGATAGTACAGGAGTTGAGGTACTGGAGATAGAAGAAGAGAGGGAAAGAGAAGGGACCAAGCTGTGTATAAGGATTGTATGACTTTGTTAAATGCCTATTTTACAATTGTGGTCTTAAGTTTGAGATGTAAGCTGTTGTTCCTGATTGTACAACTCTTCTCAGACTATTTTTAGCTGCTCTTCTGAGGCATGGAGTAAGTAAATGTTTGGGAATTCTAAGCAAGTGTGTCTGTGGGAAGAAAGACCAACTGCAGCAAAGGGTGTTTGTGAAGGAGTGGTTGTTGTGCTGGGTGTCAGAGGTTAAACTGGGTTAAGAAGAGAGGAAGGACATGTTCTGGGTGGTAATAGTAAAAATGTGGTAGAGAAAATCAGTCAGAGGGCTCCATGCGTGTAGAGACTTGATATGTGGTGAGAACTAGAGTAAGTTAGCTGAAATGAGTGGAAAGTGATATTTAGATATGAGACATTTAGGATGGAGGATTTTCAGGTGGTAACAGGAATAATAATAACAATAAGAGTAACTGTCACTGAGTACCCACCTGTAGGCAATGTACTAGGAGGTTACACTCATGAACTCATTCAGACTCTATGACAGCTCTCCAAGTTAGGAACTGTAGACAAGTCCATTTTACAGAAGAAATTAAGAATGAGGCATTAAACAATTTGTTCAAGTCACATAGATAAATATGGATGGGTTACTTTATAAAATGATAAACAAATCTAAGATATGGCAATGTGAGTGAAGGGTTAAGGTGGAATGAAAGAAGAGATTATTGGGATGAAGGAAGAAGACATGGACCAAAAAACCAGGTGTAGAATAAATCATTCCAACAAGAATTAAGAGAGGAATGGTAGCAGCAGAAAGAAGGGCAGCCAGGTTCTCATGTTTGTCAATACTGAGAGCAATTAACCAGGAGGTTGACAAATCATAGCACCAACAGTGGTAATGAGTGGTGACTTCTGATCACCTGAGTTTCAAGGGACTTATGGGCTTTGAAGGACAAAAGATAAGTGGACAGGTGAAGTGGCACATGCCTATAGTGCCAGCTACTCCGGAGGCTGAGGCAGGAGAATTGAAGAATCACAAATTCGAGGCCATTCTTGAACCTTCAGCAAGACCTTGTCTAATAAATAAATAGATATATAGGTAGATAAATGGAACTGGGGATGTAGCTCAGTGGTAAAACACTCCTAGGTTCAATTCCCTTTATCTCCCCACTCCCACACACAATGAGTGTGGCAATGAGAAGCAAGGAAACCTGGTCCATCTATAGGGCCTGAAGTATTTAGGGGTTTGGATGCAGAGTTTTCTCTTGGAAAGTTCACGGAGGAAGCAGGAATCTCAGGGGGCAGCAAGGTTTTAGCTAGTGCAGGAAATGAAGGAAGTTTCAGAGAAGAGTTTGAGAATGCTGGGGCATTCTGTAGGCACCAAGGAAAAACTGGGGAGGGTGGCTGATGGGGTCAGATTGGAGAAAGTATTTGCATGCAGATGGACTGATGGGATGTTTATGTAATGGTATATGATCTGAGGCTTGGACTTCTGATGGGTTAGAGGAGAATGGAGATGGGATGTGGTGCAAATCGACTGAGTTGCTTAGATGGAGACCAGGGGATGGGTCTTTTTATGACTTGCATCCTGAGCATGAGTCTTACTTCTACCCTAGATCAATTGGTTGAGTTTTGGCAAGACATTTAAATTCACTTTTTTCATTTATGATACTTACATTTCACAAGTGTAATTAGGATGAGAGATGATATATATAAAGTGATCAGCACAGGTTAGGTATATGTTACAGTTTGGATATTACGTATCCCCCAAAATCTCTTGATAATGCATGAATATTCAGAGGTAAAATGATTGCATTATGAGAGTTGTGACCTAAGCAGTCCATTCTCGTCTGAATGGACTGATTGGGTAGTAACTGTAGGCAGGTGGGACATGACTGGAGGAGGTGGGTCACTGTGGATGTACCTGGTAAGATGCATCTTCTCTGTGGCACCCCCAAACCACCCTGTTTCTCTCTGCTTCCTGATCCTGCCATAAGCTTAGCAATTTCCCTTCCTGGGGCCCTTCTCCCATGATGTGCTACTTTACCTTGGTCCCAGAGCAATGAAGCTGGCCAACTATGGATGCCCTGAATAAACTGTGAGCTCCAAATAAACTTTTTCTCCACTAAGTTTTTTTTTTTTTTTTTTTTTTTTTGGTCCTGGGGATTGAACTCAGGGCCACTCAACCACTGAGCCACATTCCCAGCCCTATTTTGTATTTTATTTAGAGACAGGGTCTCAATGAGTTGCTTAGAACCTTGCTATTGCTGAGGCTGGCTTTGAACTCATGATCTTACTGCCTTATATAAAACTTCCATAGGGTAATTGGTTGAATCCATAGATGAGGGACCCACAGATATGGATGATCAACTGCATGTAAGATTTTCAAACATAAATTATTGAGTATAAAAATGGTCAAATAGTCACTGATCATTGAAACTCAATGGTTTCTATGCAGCTGGGAGTGATGACAGAGTTGGGATTTTCTCCCAGTGGTACAAGTATCAGCTTATTTGACATATGCAATAATGTATATGGCAGGCATAAAAAAATAGGAAAATACTTATATGTGCCAAAAAAGTAAGAAGAAATAAGTTAGTATAAAGAAGATGGAAATAAAAATCAAATAACCCAGAAAATAAGGAGAGGAAAAAATTGAGAAAAACCAGAATCCTGGGAAAATTCATGGAAAAACACAGCATTCGTGGCAAAAGAAAAGAAGGAAGGAAATGTGTATTGCAGAAAGACAAGACCACAAAGCAGTCTGGCACAATGAGAG
Organism: Sciurus carolinensis; assembly: GCF_902686445.1. Classification (NCBI taxonomy): domain Eukaryota; kingdom Metazoa; phylum Chordata; class Mammalia; order Rodentia; family Sciuridae; genus Sciurus; species Sciurus carolinensis. Next base: position 55,026,674 of record NC_062224.1, read on the forward strand.
GAGAAAGCAAGTCTAAAAGAAATGCAATAAAGCCAGTAAAAAATGGACTTATGAAAGAAAAACTATTGGAACAGATTAATTGGATAAGAATAGGAAAACCAGTGAGAGTCATTCAGATCAAGGATTAGAGGTAAAAGGGTTTTAAAAATAGTTATTAACATAATAAACTGCCTTAAATGTGGAAATTAAAGATTAAAAACTTAGTCAAATGTTCTTTTGGAAAATTGTTTTAAAAAAAGAAATGATCTGGAGTCCCACTGAGGACGTATCAGGATGAGTTACTAAGTTAGGCTTAGTATTACCACACACACTGTCACCATTTAATATTTGACTCTCTCAAGGTAAAAATCCCATCAGTTTTTAAATTTTAGCTTGATAATTGGAATGTATTTAGAATTTTGTGAATTAGTTTAGACTGTTTGCTTGTTTTTATGTAACTTTGTTGCCAGTGGTTTCAAAAGTTCTTGACTGCCAAAAGGAGAGGTCAGCACATTTTCCTTGGCTTCACCTTGCCTGAGTTTATCCCTCCTCATAGCCAAAAATCTGGAATGGAGTGAAGCATGTCAGATATTTGCATCCCTTTGCTTTCTTCCTGAAATATTTAATTATTGGACTTAATTCAATCACCCAATGAACTTACTGTAGCTGAGTTGTGCCCTTGGATGGCTGCTGCAAAGGCAGGGATTTGACACTATTTTTTACCTGATGTCAGCAAGTACTGTGACTAATGTAGATTCTTAGGAAGACATTCATTTCAGACCCTTTGTAGCTCTTTACCTAATTCCCACTCATCTTTCAAGCCTAAGGCTTTTTATCAATTTATCCAGGAAGGTTTTTCTAAACCCCTGGGACTAAATTAGGACCACTGTTTTATAACTTCTTAAATAAACTGCTTTCTCGTAATGCACCTCATTCTTTATTTTTATTTTTTTATTTTTTGTATTGGGGATTGAACCCAGGGGTACTCAACCCCTGAATCACATCTCTAGCCCTTTTTATTTTATTTTTTTAATTTGGAGACAGGGTCTTGCTAAGTTGCTTAGAACCTCTCTAAGTTGCTAAGGGTGGCTTTGAACTGGCTAACACCTTATTCTTATAATTACTTGCTAAGTGTAGAACTTCTCAGTCCATTTATAAGCCCAATTATAATATGCATAACAGATATTATGTGACTAACGTATCTGCCTAGAAGATGGTCAGTTCTTAATAACTTTTGTATTATTGTGTGAATTAGTAAATGGATGAATAAATATGTGAATAGATATGAAGAAAGATTTGATAGTGATACATACAGATTTTTGTATATAAATGTATAATCATAATGTCTATATATGTACACATATACACTATTATATGAGAGTTGTATATGTAAGCATTTATTTATATTAAATTCATAGATATGTATATGTATTGTGTACATTTTTAATGGATGTTAGGTCTAAGCATATCTTATTTCCTCATAATTGATTTCCTACTTTCTAAGTTTGGTCTGACATCATGTCTGGTATGTTGTCTTCCAACCAGTACACTAAGGAAAAGAAGGCAGAACATTTAAATTCCAAAAACTCCTGAGGATCTTTCAGGTTGGTTCAAAGGATCAATTTACAAAAGACTTGGATAAAACCAGAATTTATTTGATGAAACTTCCTTGAACACGAGTGGAAAAAAAATTGACAGGATTGACAAGTGCTATTGTTATCACCCAAACCAGGCAATCAATTATATTTCCTGTAACTTAATTTTGGCAGATGCCAGAATTTTCAGTCACAAAAATAAAGTTCTGAATAGCTAGTGGGAATTCTCAACTGGCTCCCTCCCTGCCTTGTGGAATGACGTCCTTAGACCAGAATATAGAATTTTTGTTGGTATCCCTTGAATTCACCTCCCCCTTTTCAAATCAACCACATCAACACAGTGTGTACTATTCCATTGCTGGGTCTTTGCAAGGGCTCTTTGTTCTTTGGAGAGAAAGTTGTGTTTGATTAGTGCATGTTTCATGCATGTGTTGAAATATCACACTGAAACCCATTAATATGTTCAATTAATACATGTTAATCAAAAATGAATAAAAATAATTTTAAAAAGCGTTCTTCATGCAATACCCTGATCTCCAGAGAAACTCATACTAATCTTTTAAGATCTACACTGAAGTAGATACTGAAGAGAAGTCCCCTCTGGGTGTTATGGTTTAGATGTCATAACACATAACACAAAAGCTCACATGTGAGACAATGCAATGTTTGGAGGAGAAATGATTGGGTTGTAGCCTTAACCCAATCAGTGAATGAATTCCTGGTGGGATTAACTGAGTGGTAACTTGAGGAGGCAGGTGGGATGCGCTGGAGGAAGTTGTTCATTGAGGGCGTGGCTATGGGGTATATATTTGTATCTGGAGTGTGGAGTCTCTCTCTCTGCTTCCTGATCATCATGTGAGCTGGTTACCTCTGCCACACTCTTCCATCATGATGTTCTGCCTCACCTCAAATCCTGAGGAATGGAGTTGGCCTCTGAAACTGTGACCCTCAAATAAACTTTTCTTCCTCTACAATTGTTCTGGTGGGACTTTTAGTCGCAGCAGTGAAAAACATGGTTAAAACACTAGTATTATTAGAAAGGGGCAGTTTTAAATTGGTTTATGAAGCATGTGACACATTATCACAGAAGACAAGGCACTTCAGATGAATTATCAATAAAGAATCAACAAGTACCATGAAGAAAGAGGGGAAAGATTATAGCAGGAAGGACAAAGTGAAGGCTCAATTAAAAAGAATTCTAGTTTAGTAGCCCAGCTTTCTAACAAACATACAAACTGAAAATAAAACTAAAACTGTTCTGGCATGACAGACCTCAAATATGAATCCTTCTTGGCACTCTGAATGCTGCTTGGTAAAGTCTTGGGGAGCTTAGTGCTATAACGGATGAATGTGGGATAACAAGAATCCATTCCTTGTTTCCTGGAAGATCAATGACAACTTTCCAGGAAGAAAATAATGAATAGTAGCAACAATGAATCAGAACGTACATATGAATTTCTGGATTTAAATCTAAACCTTCAAATCACCACATAGCAATATCTGAGACCAAGTATGTGATATCTACACACTGTCCTTTCTCTCTCTGAACTATTGCACAAAAATCTGGTTTCATGTCCTTTGTGGATCCTGAAACCTGAGTCAAGGCCAGTGCTGTGGAGTGAAAGTTTTTCATCAAAATCTGAGAGAGAATGACAGCCAACAGGGACGGGTGTAAGTTGTCACATATCTAGTGGCAAATTCAGGTCATCATCTATCTAGCAGCAGATTTCCCATCTCCAAGGCTAGAATGAATTGTGTTCACAGGATTAGAAAACCCACTGAGTGAAATCAATTAATGCGGTTTCCAAGGGGAAGAATCTATCTGGGAGAGGGAACTGCTTCTTTATTTTTTTCAGGGTTTTGTTTGTGTTAAAATCTTTGAACAGACATACAAAAAACCCCCATGTATCTTCACTTGATGGTGTCCTGAATAAAATCAAAAAAAGACAGAGATGATTTTATAAGGCAAAAATCTCCATTCCATTCCTTCCCAGACAGGCTTTCTAAAAACATTGATCATGAAGGCACCAGCCTTAGTTTGCTGAACTTCAGGATTTAAAATAAACAACTATCAGTCTCCTCTCTGTCTCCCTTTTGTCCTTCCTACTGAGGAAATTTAAAGAGCACATTCTTTTCCACTAAACCAGAAGCAACAGAATGCAGAAATTCTATTCACAGTTTTAAAATAAATTACTGGATACAAAACTAACAATAACAATGCCTTTGCTCAGTCAACCAATCAAATGTTTTACACAATTAAAATGTAGGCACAGTCAAATCCCGGATTTAAAAGAAATAATATTTAGATGCTATTAGAATTTCCATTTTATGAAGTACATCCAATATATGCACTGTTATCTTCGGCAAATGAAGTTTTTCTCAGCAGCCTTTGATACATATCTGTGCAGTCAGGATCTTAAGATTTTAATCCTCATTTCACTCTGAAGTCTTGCCTCCCACCTTTCTTTCTTTGTATCCTTCCTCCTCCTCCTCCTCCTTCTTCTTCTTCTTCTTCTTCTTCTTCTTCTTCTTCTTTTTTTGGTACTGGGGATTGAACCCAGGGGTACTTAATCACTGAGCCATATCCCAGCCCTTTGTATTTTGAGACAGGGCCTTACTAGGTTGCTTAGGGCCTCCCTCGGTTGCTGAGGCTGACTTTCCAACTTGTAATCTTCCTGCCTGAGCTTTCCAAGCAGCTGGGATTACAAATGTGAGTACCAGGCACCTGGCTTTTATTTGATTCTTAATCCGATTCATCAGCACTACACAATGGCTACCTCCTTGGTTTGCATCCAGCCTGGATGTCAAGATTCTTCATTTTCTATTCCCCATGACAGCTTCCCTCCTTCCCTCCAGAACCCTCACCTTCCTGTCCCCACACCAGTCCCTATTCACAGAACCAGGACATACCGATTCTTGTTCATCCTCCCTGGACTACCAATTCTATGAGGCTCTATTGTGCACTATCGTCACAAACCTTCAGAAACCTTCCCTAAGAAAAAGAGTGTTTCCAATTGCTTCTTCTTACTTATCTTACAGTTGTAGTTCTATTTTTTGGCAGCGCTGAAGATCGAATTCAGGACCTCATGCATAGTAGAAAACACTGCACCACTGAGCTAGAACCCCAGGTCCCTTGCAATTGTTAACTATCCTTTTCTCTTATATTTTACTCAACACTTATGAACACTTTTTCTCTCATACAGTTATCTTAATAACTTATTAATTAAGAATTATTATTTTTCCCCCAATGCAAGGAATCAAAACCAGGGTCTCAAGCATGTTAGGCCAAGTTCTACCTATGAGCTACATTCCCAGCCCCCTATTCTTACATGTTTGTGACCTTACTAAGATTTTAAGGATTTATATTGATTTTAAAATAGCTTTATTTCCTAATTATATAGTGTATATTCTAAATATAAATTGCTTGATTAGTTTTTTTGTTCATTGGAGGTCTGTAAAACTTTTGTATATCATGTTTCTAAGCTTTATTCACAACAACATAAAACATTACAGACTGATTTTTCTTGTCTCCCTTTTCCTAACATTCACTAAACCAAGCTTCACTAAGATAAATCAGGGGGAAGGGAAGAATAGAAGTTCAGTGGATTAGACAAGGGGGAAAGAAGGAACAGGAATAGGAAAGACAATAGAAGGAATCAGACATAACTTTCCTATCTTCATGTATGAATACACGACCAGTGTAATTCCACATCATGTTCAACCAAAAGAATGGGATCTGATTAGAATACCTCCTTGTTATCTTCAGCAAATGAAGTTTTTTTCAGCAGTCTTTGATACATATCTGTGTAGTCAGGTTCTCAAGATTTTAATCCTCATTTCACTCTGAAGTCTTGCCTCCCACCTTTCTTTCTTTGTATCCTTCTTCTTTTTTTTTTTTTTTTTTCTTTCCTTTTCGGTACTGGGGATTATACTCCATGTATGCATAATATGTTAAATCATAGTCTACTGTCACGTGCATCTAGAAAGAACAAATAATACAAAAATATAAATCAGTAGAAAAACTATCAAAACAATGCAAAATAGGAATATTGAAAAGGAGATGAACTCTCATGTTTGATGTCCCAGGATAATTTAATTCATAACTGTTGAGATATAACAACAAATCTTAGTCACTGGGCCATCTCCCATGCTCTCATCCTCTGGAGTACAGTCCCTCCTCCAATAGCTCTAAAGTAGTTTCTATGGTTACTTACTCTCACTGTATTCCCTTCTGCTGCCATGTTCCTCTCTTCTACGGCCTGTCCTTCTCTGTCATGACCCCCTGGATCTGTAGATTTATGCTGCCCATGGTGCTCTTTGCTTCTTGTTCTGGGCCTCTAAATCCCACAATCTCTGCTTCCTCCCAGACAAAAGGCAGATACAAGGGCCTTTGAGGGACTGTTTTCATTGCAGGAATGAAAGAAAATCAGTGAGTTAAACACAGCCAACATTGCTAATTTTGTTCAAGGAGAAACTACTGAATCTAGATTTTTAAAAATATTTCTGGGTAACTTAGATGTCAAATAATTATGCCAACATCAGCTTAACTTTAGCTGGGAGGCACAACATGATTTTGCATACAGAAAGAGCTTATCTAGAAGCAAGTGTCACTGCCCTTCAAATCCTACTAGTTTGTCTAACCATTCACAGTCTACAAATTCATTCATGTGTCAGTATCATCTTGAAGTCTTCATGATTTTCCCATCCTCCCTACTAGTTTGTTAGTTCTTCTGAAGAATTAAAGGAAGGTACAATATCTTCTCTAGAAAAATTCTCACTCACATGCTCTTTCTGGATCTCCAACCCACAATGGACCTCTCTATGAGCGGCTATTTAACCATATCTCTGCCCTTGTACCTTGTCTTATTGTATTTTTCCAGCTCCCAGTTTCTGCATCCAAACCTTTTCCAGGAAACTTTCAGATCAAATAAAATGATCACTTACTTTCATATAATCTCATCCTCTGTCAATAAGCGCTAGCTTTTCAACAGTTTTTATTCCTTAAGATGTTCAATTGCTTAGATAAAATGTAATCACAACACTTACTATTTTGGCTTAGTGTCCCTTTCATGAGTTTTTTGGGGAGCTCATCTGTTTCAGTGTTAGTTCCTTGTGTTAGGTTAGGCACAACTCCATAGCAGGAAATGATACAGTAACAGATCTTGAGAAACTGATTATTAGGGCCATACATAGGGTACTTTTATATGAGTATCTATTACCTTAGTATCTATTGAATGGGACTAGGCTCATTTTTATTTGCACTGTATAGTATTTTAAGAAATCATCCTGGACAGATGTAGACTCAATTCTCCTTTGAGTAAAAAGAGGATGATATGATCAGAATAATGATAGACTTTATTAAAGTTTTGTTTTTATTAAAGTAAAACTACAAACAACAGTAACCAAAATATAGCCATGGATCTTACCTCTCAGAATATGGGAAGCATCTTTCCAGAGGGTGAAAAAAAGAAAAATCCTTTTAAGGGACTAGTCCTGTGTGTTCTCTGAGCACATTGTTTTCTTATGACACAAGCAAGCCTGACAGAGCCCTAGGCCTTCATCTTGTTTTGTATCCTCATTGTCTAAAGCAAAAGACTGAAGGGAAAATGAAGAGAATGACAGGGGCCGGGTGCTCTCAGAGTCCTCTGCTTTCTGTCTTCAAGGCTCACAGTGAAATAGCTTTCCCCAACTCCTTTGTAAACAAAGTTATTTACTTCTTGTTCACCTTTCAACATGTAAACTTTCTTCCAAGTTTTCCTCTGCCTGCTATCTTACTCACTCCTCTCTCTGAAGCTGGCTATAAAAAAGATTTTGCATCTCAGTTTTGGGCTGGAGTTACATCAATTCCAAGCACAGCAGGCAGGCTCCAAGCCTGTCTATGTCCAAAGGGAGGCTGTCAGAAGCAAGGCTGTCTCTGAGTAGGAGACCAGTGCACAAGAGGAAGCCACATATTTCAGACCTGGAGAGGGAATAGAGTTGGCTCCACAAAGACGGTGACAAGATTCCACAGCCTTCTAAACAACATCCAGCTGGAGCCAGGTAGAGATTGCACCCTGCTGCTTGGAGATGACACTTTGCACATTCTGGCTGGACTTGGTTCTTCTGTTCCGTAGACAGTGAAGCTAATGATTAATGGTGGGACCCAGGGATTTGAAAGTTGTGCAAGTGCTCTTCGGTCTCCAGGGAAACTGGTGCCAATTCAATTAAATCCATCATGTGATATTGAGCCTCTATTAGACGCGTGTAACTGAGCTCAGTATTTGGGAAAGGAAATAAGCAAATGACATCATCTGACTTTCAGGGTTGCTGTTCAGATCAGAGATCATACATTTAAATTCCATGATATGCAACATACACTTCATAAAAGAAGTTTTAAGAGTCTGAATGGCATATATGTCAAAGAGTGAACAAACTCCCTAGGTGTAGGTGAAAATATCCTCATGTATCCTATAAAATATGTAGGTAGGAAAAAGGATAAAAAGGTATAAAATAAATTTCTCTTGAAAGCATGGAGGGTTTTAATGGTATGTACCTTTTAAAAAATCATTCCAGATAACCCAATGGGCCGATAACAGGCAAGTAGAGAAGCAGTGATGAAAGCGTTGCTTGCAGCTAATTGGAATAATTGGAATCGTAGACTTTGGAGTTAAGTAGAATTGGCTTCCAGATTATGTCCAATTACTTCACCTCCCTGGGGTTCATTTCTTTATCTGTGAAAGAAGAAATAGTATCTTAAAATGCTGTAGTAACAATCAAATGAAATAAAGGTTGCCAGAGTAGCATACTGCGATTATTCTGGCAGTAACAATTCAGGGGTGAGCCAGAGGGGAGAGCAGGAGGCCAGTTAAGATGCACTAAATATGGAAATAGAGGCTTATGTTCAAGATCTCACTATGTCACCTGTCCATTGGGTGATGTTTAGCAATTCATTTCACCTCTCTGGGAATCAATTTCCCTTTTTGCAAAATATAGGATTAGACCAAATGATAGCATCTTTTTAAGCTTCAACATTCTGTGATTCTTCACATTGATGTCACCATTCCTGGAATTTTCTCTTCGAGCTAGGTGTAGATGTACTTACTGGAAAAATCACTGGAAAGCTTAAGAAATTGCAAAACTCCATTCATTCCTTGATTCTCATGAGGGTTTATCCCTATTTTCCAGATTAGGAAAGATTAAGACTACAGCCTTTCCTAATCTCCTCACATTCTGTTGTGTGACAAGGCAAGTATTATTATTATTTTATTCTGCATGTTATTAAGTAGTTGCCAAATTCAACTTGGCATTAAAAATAAACAAGGAAAGAAAAAAAGAGCTTCAGAAATGCACATTGCTTTGGGATGTAAGACTTTTATGCAAATATAAAGCATTAATACACTGAAAAACTTAAAACCCTTCATTCCTGAGTGAGAAAGAAGCTTATTTTTAGATGCTCAATTCACTGTTTAGTTAATAAGAATTAATAGTTGTGAGATAGGTTCATTAATCCTTCCCTTTCTGTGTAACAGTACGAAACTAGGTGCCAACTTTGAAACAGTTTTCTCCAGATTTTGGTAGTAAACAAGGATAGAATTAGCTTTTCCATCACCTTGCTGTGGGGAGATGACTTCTGTTTAATAGTCCCAAGGTAAAACTAATTATGGAGGATGAGGGTCCCAAGATCTGTGGTCCTACCAGTTACCATGATAACCACATACAGTTTTCTCTTCCTCCCCATCAACTCTGAAAAATTTATGCCAAGTTAACCCCCAGACACATTGGAGCAGCTTGCTTTCCCAAAGGTAGGTGAATACAAAATCCACAAATCTAAGTACAAGGCCCTGGGTTCGATACCCAGCACCCCCCAAAAAAAAAAAAAAATCCACAAATTTGAAGGAAAGCAAAGTTTTTTCCCTGGGTACATAGGAAGACTGAAATAAAAATTAAATTGAGAAAAAACAGGAAATTTTGTACACCCTCTGAGACCCTTCCCCAGAAGATTGAAGCTCATCATTAACTCCTGCAGCTGGACATAGTGTGTGTATGTTGAGGAAGGATGGGGGAAATGTGCATAAACCCTGGAAATTGGGTTTGGATTTAAATAATTACAAAATAAAATTGTACCTCATAGGAATTCATAATAATGAATTGGTGCTCCCACATAGATAATTTTTTAAAACAACATTCATTACTACATATAACTGCTTTAAAATTAATGTATATTCACTATGGAAAGTTTGGGTAAAATCGAAAAGAAAAAAAAAAAAAAGACACTGGGTAATCCCACTCTTCAAAATAACATTTCATTGGTGGACTTCTGGTATGGTATATGCATATAATTCAGATTACAGTTAGATAATACACAAAATGTATACCTTTAATATACATTGAAATTTACATTATAATTTTTATCTATTTGGTATTCTACCATAACAAATGTATTAAGAATTTATGAATATTTACCCGAACACCAAATATTCTACCATAAGATGGTCATCTTTTTCCATAAATGCAACCACATAAATACTTTTGTATTTTCAAGTCACAAGATACGTTACAACTACCCAACTGTGCTGTTGTTAGGATAAAACAACCAATGAAAATAAATGGGTTGCATGAGTTATTTCATTTCAATAGAATATTATCTATGAAAACAGGCAGTAGAAGGCTGGATTTGATCCCTTTACTAGGACATTATTTTAAATGAAAGCATAATGTTTTATTCTGTGGATGTACTCAAATTAAAAGGGAAAAAAACCTATAACCATCTATTACTGATCTTTTCAGTAAAATAGTCACATGTATTTTTATAAGCAAATATTTTTGTGTGTCTACAAATTTCTGAGAAAGGAAAGCAAGAGTTTTGGGGACAGGTCTCTGCCAAACTCTTATGATACTCACTGAAAGAATATTCTTTAGAAAGATTATGGCATCCTCCTATCAGAAGAGAGAACAGTTGTGTAGATGCCTACCAGAGACAGAATGTAGAACATTTGATGTCAGGAAAAGGCTCAATATGGTCAGACCCTAGAATTCAAGGACAGAAATGACAAATAAAATTTACCTGCTGTCAGTTTTGCTGCAAATATTTATTTGTGACTACTTTTTCCCATAGATGAAACTTGAAATTTTTATTTAGCCAAATTCATCCATCTTTTCTTTCACTGATAGATGTTAACAAAGTTTTCAAGTGTCCAATATTTTAAAATGTTCTTATATTTCCTTTAAAAGCTCTTCAGTTTTCTTTGTGTTGTAAAGACTTGAAAACATCTTCAACTTACTGTGTGGTTAACGTTTAAGTCAAACACTTCTGTTTCTTCTTGTTATTTTTTCCTCCTTCCTTCCTTCTCTATTTCCCCCTTTCCTCCCTTCTTATTCTTTCTCTTTTCTTTCTTTATTTCCTCTGATAGTCAATTATTATGCAAACAATTACTGAATAAACCTTAACTTTTCTATTACCAAGAAATGCCATTTACTAAACACCACTTGTCATTTCCAAAATCCATGTATTGAAACCTATCCCCTATGGTAATGGTATTAGGAGGTAGGCCTTTGGAAGTAGATTAAGAGCATGAGGTCTCTGCTCTCATGAATGGGGTTAATGCCCTAATAAAAGAGGCTGAGGGTTGTTTGCATCTTGCATAATGTGAGGATGCAGCAAGAAATTGCTGTCTGAGGAATAGGCACTAAATCTGCTGGGGCCTTGATCCTGGACTTCTAAGCTATGAGAGATAAATACCTATTGTGTACAATTATCCAGGGTGTGGTGTTTTGTTGTAGAAGGCTTGGACAAACTAAAACACTCTTATCATTTAACACAATACTACATATATATGGGTCTGTTTCTGAGCTACTGTGTCATTTCATTAATCTCTGTCTTTATCTGCATTGGTACAATATTGAAGACTGTTTTGAAAATTATGACATATGTTAAAAGATATTACTTCTCTTCAGACATACATAAGCCAAAATTCTCAAAACAGTCTTCAACAGTCTTTTAACACATGTCAGTCTTCTTTTTTTGTAAGTTGTCTTCATTATCCTTAGCGATTTATTCATCAAGGGTTTGGAGAAATTAAATTTAAAAAGTCATTCAGAATTCAACAGTAACTGTGTTAATTTGTAGATTACTTAGGAAAGAACCAAGATGTTTCCAGTATTAATTCATTCCATGTAATACACAGTATATCTCTTCATTTATTAATAATATCTTTTAGAAAATGTATTTAGCATACATTTTTATAAATGTATTTCTGCTTTGATCTATTTTTGATGACAAATAATACTAAACCATTGCTGGAATTCAGATGTTTGCATTTATGTTCATAAATAATATATGATTCTTAAACATTGGAAAACAAAATATCTTTTGCTGTTACTATATTAAGTGAAAGATAAGTAAGTTGTAGAATTATATATATATATATATATATGCAATATTATCCTATTTTCCTTTCAAAAAACATCCTATGCATGCAAATATTTGCATAGATATAGAGGGAAGAGTGTGGAAGAATACAAATCAAATCATTAATTTTGTTTACCAAGGTGGCAAGAGAGAATTATAAAGGGGGGTGTCTATTTATGTTCTTTATATAAATTGATGTTGCTTGTATTGAATGAATGCATCACATTGTGTGCTATTTCTGTAAAAGAACATGACATATTTTTGAAAAGGATAGAATTAAATACTATACTCATGACAACTTTATTTCTCCTCAGTAAAGTCCCATAAGTAACATATTCTGGTACTCTTGCCAAGAAAATACTTGAAATTAAACTCTTTCTCTTTAATGCAAATCTCTAGGTATGACAAGTTAAAAAAAGGGGGAAGATTTTCCCTATATCTCAAACAATTGGTGGTGCTGGCTTTTGCATTGAGGGTTTTTCTGTGTCAAACCCACTTTCTGCCATACCACACTACCTAGAGAGTCCTGCTGGATTTTTCTCTACCATGTGTAAGCCAGATTTTGTTTTTATTAACTTTCTATAGCCTGCTTTTTTTGTATTTTATCTGTCTCTGACTCGGTGTTCTAATGTTTTTCAATCACATTATAGATGGGGATGGAGGATTAGTCATCTTTTGCCTTCAGAGCACATATAGAAGAAAAAGGCATCTACTTTCATAATAATAATTATAAAGATTTTTCATATTCCTCCACTTTCACCTACCCCATCCTCTGAGACTGGCAGAAAACTCTAAAATAAGAGGGATTTCCATTCTTCACCCCTCACCCCCGTTCCCTCTCTCTGTACCCTACTCCACAACTTCTAAACCTTCCAGTGTGACCCTCATTAATTGCTCCGACCTCACAATATCCCTCATTTGTTCCCCAGAGTTTTGCCTTAAATCTGTAGATCACTTTGATTACTTCCACATCTGGGATTTGTCACATGCTTGTGTTAACCATGACCATGTGCTGAATTACCCAGCAGGATTTAGGAGACACTCAGTCAGAAAAATCATCCCTACTAAGAACAACATCTGGAGAAAATTAAGAGAAGATACTTTCCATTGAGAATCCTTTGGAATATATATATCCATCATTTGGATGTAGAGACAGATAGACACTAGCACATGGGCAGAAGTGGATGGCCTTTCTTTGCTGAAGGCTGAGGAAGAGTCATACTTCTTCAGAAGACTCCCAAACCAATTATGTACCATAAATGCAAATTCCTGGCAAAGTCACGAATAAACAAGGGATTTTCTCAGAAAAGTCTTGTTTAGAAGCAGGCGTCATCTCCAATAGAAATGTCTGCATGGACTTTTCCGGTACCATGTGTGTGAACAAATAAAGATTCTATAAAAGGGAGAGGGGAAATGGGCCATGTTTTCCTCAATTGGATCATTGAATATCTCCAACTATTTTTCCAAAGCTTGGGTTTGGCAAAAACCAAAATTGGCTTTGCCAAGCATTTTTCCCTTAATTTTTAAATACATGTGCATTAAGGGAAATTTAATCCGTGTGTTTCTGATTCATTTACACTTAACTCAACAAAATATTGTTTTGTTAGAGTCATTTGGCCCTCAACAAGACTTAGGAGTTAGCAGCATACAGATACACATGTACACAGCACAAGATGCACACATACACATGCAAACAAAAACCATACCCTTGGACTCAGAACCATTTTTTTCCCCCTGAACCTACATCTAAATGGCTATGTATGGGTAAGTCATGGGTATAGAATTTATCTGTGCAATTTCACTTTAACTTTAAAAAATTATAAAGAGTACAAAGAGTGCAATTACAAAGAGTACACTTCTTCTGAGTGTATTTGGAATGAATCATTTCAGGATTCATTATCCTCATGCACAGTCATTCTTTTCCTGTGTATGAGGGTCTCCTGTAAAGAGCTGATGTTAGGCAGCTTAGTTTTCTGTGTTCCTTCAGTGCAACATACAATACAAAATTACTGTAATTTTTTTTTTTTTTTAAGAGCAGAAATCGTCTTTATTCACACCCTTCCATTCCCACCTGACAGTCTCCTTTATTCCAAGCCTAGGACCTGATGGGACAGGCCTGTAGAGGGGCTGCCTCAGGCAGGGACCAGAACCCCAGAGCTTGGACCACAGGAGCACTTTCCTTTTTCTGCCAATCCAGCGAACCCTCCAAAGGGGGTGCACTCTGACTGCTCAGTAGATGCCATAGGTGGGCTCATGACTGTCCCTATACCGGTCCAGATAGCGCAGGGGCTGACGGTGCGGGAAGCGCTTCTGCTTGGGGTGGTAAGGGGGCTGCCGCACAAACTCAAACACTGGCTCCCGCATGTCCAGAAGTTGGTGGAAGGTTTGGGTGACTGAGTCATCCCAGCGGCACTGAAAGAAGGCCAAGCCAGCGGGAGTCATGGCGTCCTGGTGTTTCTTGTAGAAATCAAAAGTGTGGAAGGTCCGCTGGGCCAGCTGGTAGCAGGGAGAGGGGCGGGTGTCCTCGGAGAAGTCGATTGGCTTGTCTTGCTTGAAGAGAAGAAAGGTAAAGCAGTGGAAGCCAGTGCCTCAGGCAGGGAACCGGGGGAGGTAGGGACAAGTCTCCTGTCCGTCAGTCACTCTGTTGCCTGGGATGTTGGTTAGCAGCCAGTGGACGTACTCGGCATCTGGCTCCAGCAGGTGTCCATCCAAATTGGTGAGCAGCAATGTCCACATTGAACCCTCATCTGCCTCTTAGGTCACCTCTGGGGCCTGGACAGCCTCAGTTGGAGTCACTTCATTGCCGTGGTACACAGGCATCAGGTCTTCCTCACCCACATCATAGGCCACGTGCAGGGGAACCCAGGGCACGAAAGTGGCACCGTGGAACAGGTCTCGGTAGAGGCCGTAATACTCAGCCAGGCGCTGCTTGTCATAGGGGCCGCAGGTCCTCTCCCACTCGGCTCGCACAGCCTCCAGGGGGATGCTGGCTGTGCGGAGGCGAGCAGCCCGCTCCTCTTGCACATTGGTCCGAAGCTCCCGTAGGACCTGCTTCCGTTCCTGTAACTGTTGGGTCCGGCAGACTGTGGGTGGAGGCAGCCCAATGTCAATTTTGTCTTTGGGATCAGTCTTGTCCCCGAAGTGCTCCCAGTAGGTCCGCCACCAGTGCGGGCCCCGCGCATCCTGCTCCGCCGGCGCCGGTAGCGGTAGAAGCTCCGGTACTTCTCCAGCTGCTCCAGGTTGCTCACGTCGATGTCCGCGTTGGGCATCGGCCCCAGCGGGGGCGTCTGGCGGCTCAGGGCGGCCGAGGAGCCTAAGCCCCGCCGCGCCCGCCTGCCGCACAGCTCGGCTCGCCACCAGGGCGCCGCCATCTTCGCACAGGCCCTAAAAAATTTTTTTGATGTTTGTGGTATTGAAGCTCAAACTCAGGGCCTCCCAAAGTCTAGATCAACTTTCTACCATTGAGCTACACTCCCAACCCACACTAATTTTTAAATAAAATTTTTTTCTTCAAAATAATTTTTAATTCATACACTCAGTTCAGAGAGACGAATTATGATGCTGAAAATTTAGGCAAAAGTAGACATAAACCACTGCACTGAGGCTGGAATTGAGGGAAACCAATTAATGTACATGAGGGTGAAGAATTTGGGGAGGCTATGCTAAAGTTTTGTTTTTATTTTCTTAATCACTGAGCATGAAAAAATGATTTCCTTGCAGTCCCAGAACATGTTAAACATTTAAGAGGAGTTTTTGAAGCTAAAACTTGAAAACTATTAGAATGTATTCTTAAGAGAGGTAGCAAAATGTGAGGCCAGTGAACATGTCTCAAAATAGTAGGACAGATTCCAAGAGCACTGAAGGCCTTTTTAACTCTCATCCGATACTTATTTTTAGTAAACCCTGTCTTCCTATATGGCAGATGGGAATTTGGGACACAAGTATACTCAGTTGGTTTACTATATGGGGAAATGACCTCTGTTCCTTTACTTAGGCAACCACTGGAGATCTGGGGAGATCAATTGCTCTGTTTTGCAATAGACATTGCAAAAGCAGACTCTTTGCAAAAACCCATCTGTAACTGGTGACAGCATCTTTTATAAAATAATCTCTCTTTCCCATTGTTAATAATTTATTTTTCCCTTACTTCTTCCCAACAATGTTTTCCTCTTCTCAGGAAAATGTCAATTATTTAACTATACTTTTCCAATTTGACTTCAGGTAGTCTTTCTTCTGGTTGTTGCCGTCTTATCACACTTTTGTCAAACTCTAAAAGATTTTCCTTTTTAAAATGCATGTAGGTTTTTATAAGTATTTCTTTCCAAATGAAACTATACTGGTTTAATTTTGTTTAGGATTAAATACTATTTATATTTCTTTTCCAAACCTTTGAAATAGAGTTCCACATAATGGGTTTAATAAAAGGAATGCATTTAATAGCCAATTAGATAGTTAATCTAATTAACTATCAATTCTGTTTCTACAAGGGAAAAAAAAAAGAAGGATCTGGTAATGGTTTAATTTCACCAATTTCACTTTGTATACTTTTTCTTTTTTAAAAATTCTATTTCCTGAAGTTTAAATTCTTCAAGTTTTTCCTCCCACTAAAATCAGAGAGGATTTTTTTTCCGAATTTTATACTTCTACTGCATTGACCTGATGCTATAAATACCTATCAAATATTAATGGAGTTTAATTGTCAATATAAAAGTTATAACTAGGGTTGGGGATGTAGATCAGTGGTTGAGTGTTTGCCTCATCTGTGCAAGGTTCTGGGTCCAATACCGAGCACCACAAACAAAAAAACTTATAATAAGAATCTTTGCAATATCATCTTTTCAAAGTAGGAAAATGCAATCAGAAGACTGAAATGGATTGACTCAATTTCATAAATCTACCATACATATGGTCTTATTGTTGTTCGGTTGAAGAATTTATTCACTTTTTTTTTTTTTTTTTTTTTTGTGCTTCAACTATCTTTCAGTAAATATTAGTTGAACTCCTACTGGGCACCAGTCATTGATTTATGTGCTGGGGACACAGTGGGGAACAAAGAAGAATTTTTTGACCTCATGGTTCATGCATTCTGTTGAGAGTGAGACAATAAGCAATTGTACAATGAATAAATCCTTTATCACATGATAGGCCTTATAGAGAAAAATAAAGAGGATAAGAAGGAAAATAAATGCAAGGGGTGAAGAAGGGCAGGTGTTTGCTGTACTACGAAAAAGGAAGTCTTTACTAATAAGGAGATATTTGAGCAGATACATGAAGAAAGTGGAGGGGCTGGTCATGCTAACGTCTGAGGGTCAATGTTTCCAGGGGAAGTTGTAGTATAGCATTCTGAGGTAGGTATTTGATTTCCGGGGAGGAGGGAGATAGGCAGAGGAGGTAGGGAACAGATGAGATCAAAGAGGATAGGGCCAAATCACATAGAGACTTTTAGGTGATGGGATGGCAAGATAGAGGGCTATGGACAGAACAGAGATGGCATGCTGACACAATTGAGAGAAGCATCCTGGGTGCTATGTGCAGAATCAATTCAAGGGGAAGTACAATGGAAAACCCCTTAGGAAGTTCACACAATTTTCCTGGTGAGAGGAGCTGATGCTTGCACTAGGGGAGAATGTTGATGAAGTGAAATGGTCAGATTCTGGGTCCGTTCTCAACTTGAGACAATAAGATTTAGGATATATTGGACAACATGGATTGCAAAAAAAGGAGGAACCAGAGGTCACTCCAAACTTTGAATTCGAAAGCTGGTGTGGCAATTTTCTGAGATGAAGAAGAAAGTCGGCTAAGGTAGGAATTGCCAAGGTCATACTACAAGACCAGCCAAGATGAGGTCTTGATTCCCCTGATCCTGCTGGTAAAGGCACTACGAGCCACTTTCAGATTTATACATTTTATTAGGTAGATAGTGAAAAAAAGTAAGTGAAGGGTGTTAATTTCCTATAATCCTTGACCCACAACACAAAATGATGAGCTAAAATCAAAGGGTCTGCATGATGGCAGTACCAGTGTGGGGTGCCACGTTGCCAAGAAGCTAATTCTTGAATACAGTACAGTGATTTCTGTGGCTCGATGCTAAGGAAGACTGGAAGACAGCCCCATATTTTGTCAGAATTTCATCAACCAAGAGGTGATGGAAAGCTCTCATGGCAGGGGAGATACGGAGATGAGACCAGGATGGCCTTGTGACATGGCAGCTTACATATCTCCCACACTCTGGTGTTAGGGGACTCAAGGCATCTGCCAGGTTTAAGTTTAGCTATGGTCCAAGCCTTTGTTTATGTGACCAATTCTGACACCTGCAAGACCACCAGGGCAGCAAGCCACCACTGTTGCACTTAGAGAATCAAAAGATTGGATTTGGGGTATGCTAAGCATTAGTATTGATAGTTGAGAATGGAGTTTAGAGCTGAGGATGGGGCTGTTGACCAGGATTTCACATATCTGAGTGTCATTGGCATATGCATTTTAAATTAAAATTAGGAAATTTGATGAGATAGAGCTCCTAGGAAGGACATGAAGCCTCGGTGGAAGCTTAGTCAATAATTTGTAGGTACTCAAAGAAGCACTTATTTTTATTACCACTTAGAAGATTCAAGCTGCCTTGTTCTACATGTCTGAAATACTAGATAGCAAAAATAGAGAATTAAAAGAATTTAGAATATATAAAAGGAATTAAGAAGAAACAAACATTTGTTAAGACCCTTTGTAGAAAGAAGGGAAAATCGGGTAGGACTGTGAAGAATAGCAAATAAGTCATCAGCAAGGATAGATACAATCTCATTTATAGTGTTCTTTCATTGTAAAGGAGAAAAACTGGTTACACCTACACAGGAATTTTTCACTTTATCCTACTTTCTTCCGAGTATAGTTTTTTCCAGTAGTTAGGTGGGGTCAAAAGTACATACCCCAAGAATAAAAGCATATTTCCAATACTGTGAAGGAATGAAAATCACTTTTTTAAAAAATGCCAAGGCAGCCAAAGACATTGAGAAAAATTTATTTTATATTTTTATTTGCCCCCTCCTTGAAAATTGTTATTAGATTGAAAATCTTCCAGCAAGGAGATGTTAATTCTTGTTCCCCACCCAAGGTGGAAGTCAAAGGGCAATGGTAATCACAATTGAAAGAACCTTCTCAGTTGTAGTCCTTCTGAGTGAATGCAAGACAAAGAACAACTCCTGAACCTATTTACACACGCAAATCAAATGGATCTAAATTCCTATTCTGTTATTGTAAGAATGTTTTTCTTTCTCTTAAGAAATCACACCTTGAAATGATCCTCTGACCAAAGCCTCAGGGATGTTTCTCTGTCCAAAGGGTCAGTCTTGGATAGTACCCACTTTATCAGAGCAATTTCAGTTTTTCACAGATGTGGCTGTTGCTGACATATAGTCTAGGACAAGTGGCCCATTATTAAGCAGCCTATAATTGCAATAAACAGTGTCATCACCAAAGTTTAATGAGTTTCCTGTGCCCAACCCCAGCTCCCTCCAGCACATTATGCCCACCCTCTCCCTGTTATCAAACATATGAACATTTTCTAGGTAATTTGATAGGTGTATTTTTGAATCCTGTTCTACCCAGAAGCCTCACTCTGCTCATTTACAGATGAGGATTTCTAACTCAGATGAGAAAACTGGCAGGATCACCTGGGTAGGTTCCCAGACACCTTGGATATTCAGAGCAATTCTTCCAGAAATTTTAAGGTACAAACTGAATAATGTCATAGGTTTTTTAGAGTGGATCAAAATAACCTGCAAAGTAATTCTACTTGTGGTTATGTACTGGGCTCCATAACTTCTAAATTTAAAATTTTAGAGCAGGTTACTGACCTGGTAAGGGTTCTAGGTTGGAAGAATACTTAGACCACTGTCCTACGTGGCAAACATAGAGCATGGAAACCAAGATGGTAGCCATGAGTGAAGGGTTGGCTGTACTTCAAATGACAGATCTGTGTCTTGTGGGAGTGTGCTCTCTGACCAGAAAACAGGGTCATGGAGGGAGTAAGTGTTTTTTTGTTTGCCCTTGTATTCAAATACCTCCAGCTGAAAATTACAATGTCCCAAATAAAAGAAAACACAAAACCAAAACAGGGTCAAAGAGTCTGTTAACATTCATACATGCCTGTCAATTGAATAGCACAATCCACTGTTAACATTCATACATGCCTGTCAATTGAATAGCACAATCCAGATCTCTGGACTATGGCTTTTAAAAAAATATATTGTTTTCATTCTATGGGTATATGACCCCTAATAATTTGTTAATTCAGAGAGGAAAATTTGCTTTTACTCCCATCCTCTGCCTATTCAAAAACAGAGATGGTGGTCTCTTTTGGAGTAGCTAGGGTAGTGATTTGGCTCCTTCAATTTTTGTTTATAAGAACTTGGCAACTCAGTAAGTCCTTTAGCCTTTGTTTCATCTATGAAATAAATATTATAATACTTAGTTTTCAAGGTTACTGGGGAAACAGCAGTGTTTGAAGCGTTTAGTAAAAGACTTATCACATAGGGTCATATATCATAGTTATTATTCAGATTATTATTAAGTAACATGTTCATTCTTCTTTCTCTATCCCTTTTTTCTTGTAAAGTGACTGTCTAGTGAAAGAATTTCACATGGAGACATGGGTCAAAGCTAAGCGCAAGTAATTCCACTTTATTCAGAAAGAAGTGTGTTTATATAGAGCCGGGTGTGGGCTGATTGGTTGGGGCATGAAAAGGGGTGAGGGCTGATAGGGCGAGTTCTGTTGCCACAGGTTTCAGGTGGAGGTGTTGAATACTGATTGGGTGTGGCCTGGTGCCTGCGGGAACAGCGATGGAGGTAGAATCTGGAAGAGAATGTTGACCTGCGCCATGTTGGGAAAAGTAAGAGCGGTGACCTTATATTTCTCCCATTTTGTTTTTATATTTTGGAATGGGGCATCACTCAATCTGGCTACTTCATGCTGGATGGGGGCAGAGTCTGGGAAAGGGTAGAGGGTTTCAGGAGAAATATGGTCAGGAGACCCCATAACAAGGCCAAAAAAGGGAAGGTTTCTTGGGGGATGAGGTTGGTGAACGTCCCCTATAGCCATAGGCCCTGAATTGTCTCATTCCATTCCCTCAGGTGGTAAACGGGTGGAATGAGTCAAGCGTCCTGGTGAAGGGATGTGAGGAAAGAGTCCCATGAGCTGAGTAGTTTTTCTTTAACAGGTGGTGGTAAGATGTTCCCCGGGGATGTGGGGAAGTCATCTGTAGTCAGTGGTTGATAGTACCTGAGGAGAAGCTGGTTGAAAGTTTGGTTAGAAATAGCCCGAAGTTGACATTGAAGGAACTTTAACAAGCAGGGTAAAAAGAGATAGGTGAGAGAAATGAGGAGTATTGGACCCAGGATTGGGAGTACCCATGCAAGGAAGAAGGACTGAAGCCACAATGAAAGAGGAGAATTAGGAGTATGTCCTCGAAGTCCCGCAGCCAAATCCTGTAGTTTAATAATGTTCTGTTCAACCACCTTGGATTCATTTATATAGTAACAACATTCTTCCCTGAGGAATTAACAAGTACCTCCTTTTTCAGCTATAAGAAGATCTATGGCCCTGCGGTTTTGCAGTGTTATCTGGGCCAAAGAGGTTACCTGTTTCTGTAAGGAAGCTAGGGATTCAGCTGTTGAAGTGAGGGTGCCTTCAAGTTTGGTGTTCAGTTGTTCTGTGGCCCATAGAGAGTGACCAAGGGCTCCACCTGAAAAAGCAGCTCCAGTGATAGAAGAGGTTAGTGATATTCCCACAAGTGTGGGTAGGAAGGCAGCTCGTTTTTGCCCCAGGGAGGGAAGGAAAAAAGATTGAAGTTTGGAGGAACTATAGAGAGTTAATTGAGGCACAAGTGTGATAAGGACACAGGGAGAAGTGGAATTGCCGTGGAGCTGGTTACTGACAGTGGCGTTGCACCAGAAGAAATGCCCAGGGTGGGTATATATGGTGTTTGTAATAGTGGTATTAGTATGGCAGGTTACAGCCAAAGGATATATTGAGGATGAGGATGTGAGAAGGCAATGAGTGAAGTGATCTGGTTCAGGTTCCCATAAGGGAACAGCATGGATAGGTGTTATTGGTTTAGCAGAGGTTGGGAATGAGTAGGTAGAAGAGTTCAGAGGGACTGTGGCCAGGAGGGGTCATTGCAAGGAGGCACATAAGAAGCAATTTGTAGGATCGACAGAGGTGAGATTTAGAAATTTAGCTGTTTCTTGGATAAGATGTAGCCAAGAATAGATATGACCAGAAGGTGAGGATGTATTTTGTAAGGTTTGGATAAGAACCTTTTCTGAGTGTTATATATCTGAAGCAACCTGAGAGATTTGTGATCCTACAGGAGTGAGTTCTCGAGAGATGTGAAGGGTTCCATGAGGTTTAGACCAGGTTCCGTGATAGATGAAGGCCTTTTCTCCGGTTGCCCAGCATGGGTCCCAGGGGTCTTTGATGGTGAGTGAAATTGAGCCATTCTTCTGTTTCTGGAGATTGTTGGAGGCAGAGGTGTAATGATGCCCATGGGTGGAGTCTCCCAGGTAGTGAATGTTGCATGACCATTATGGACAACCTCCATAAATATCAGGCCACTGATGTCAGTAATCTTTCTTTTGGTCATATATGAAGCAGAGGTAGGGAAGAAGGAGGGGCTGACTGAAGAAGACCTTAGTTGTTGGTGGGAATATAAGGGTTATTGGAGCTGAATATCCTGTAGGTGGACAGGAGACAGAGGTGGGAAGTAGATGAGTAGTTTTGGTGTTCTGTTCAGTATAGGTTTCTCTGATCTTGAATGTCCAGACAAAAGTTGTGGCATGTGAGGGGAGACTTGGGAGGGCTAGGAGCAGAGGGAAGAGGAACAGCTTAGAGTTAAGCATTTTCGGGTATAGATGGAGTATTTCTGGGTATGGGTTCGAGGAGTGAGATATGAGAAAAGTGTAGTTTCAGAGGGTTTTGAGGGGAGAGGGAACAGGAGAATTTGGGATCAACTTCATGAGGAGGAGTTTTCTGATGAACTTCCCTTGGATTGGCAGGGCAGGAGGCAGGTTTGAGCCTAGAAATGTGAATCCAGGGAGAGTTGATTGTGGGGAAGAGCCAGATTGGCAGCTGTGGGGTGCATAAGATGACTTTAGTTGGTCCTTTCCATTTTGGTTGTAATGGGTTTTTATCCCCCGGAGGGCAGAAGTAGACAGATTGACCAGGTGTCAAGGGAAAAGTGTTTTGAGAGAGGTTGGGTCAGAAAGGAGCCAGTCCTGGTATTTCCACAATTCAGTTCAAAGGTGGAAGAGGAGAGGTAAGGAATATTTGTTATAGATAGGCCAAGGCTTGGGCGATAGTCCAGAGGGAATGAGGGGGCGGCCATACATGACCTCGAATGGGGAGAGAGATGAGGGGTTTTTGGTAAAGCTCACAAGTGTAAAGGGAGTAGCTTAACCCAGTCCAAACTAAGTTCCATAGTTAGTTTAGTGAGGTTATCTTTAAGGGACCTGTTCTTTCAACTTTTCCTGAGACTTGTGGATGATAGGGGCAGTGAAAATGCCAAGGGAATGATAAGGCTTGAGTGAAGTACTGAATAACTTGTGAAATAAATTCAGGACTGTTGTCAGATTGAATGGATGTGGGCATCCCAAATCGAGGGGTGATTTGAGTCATTAGGATGTTAGCGACAGTAGAGGCCCTTTTGTTGGATGTAGGATAAGCCTCAACCCATCCAGAGAAGGTATCCACCAGTACTAGTAGGTACTTCATGTGTTTAACTCTGGGCATATTGGTGAAGTCAATTTGCCAGTCAGTTGCGGGGATGTGCCCTCAAGCCTGATGGGAAGGGAAGGGTTTAGGCTGTAAGGGTATGTTAGAATTGGTTCCTTGACAAATGTGGCATGTTGAGGAGATGCGCTCTAAGAGGGCCCTATCATCTGCAGAGAGGGTGAAAAAGGATTGAAGAAAGATTTCAAGACTTTGGGGGCTAGAGTGAAACAGGGAATGGAGAAAATGGAAAAGATGTTGATGATCTGGTTCACATATATTCTCTGGAGAAGTGAGTGTGAGTATTGGAGAGGGATTGGAAGTTTGGAGGGCGGCCGATCGTGTGGCCTGATCAGCTTTGGAATTGCCCGCTGTGATAGGGGAGGAGTCAGTTTGGTGAGCTTTAAAGTGTGTGATACAAAGTTTAGATGGTAGCTTTGAAGCTTCTAAGAGGCTACAAATGAGTGTTGAATTAGTGACAGAGGTGCCCTTGGTTGTGAGGAGTCCCCTTTCTTTCCATATTGCAGCATGAGACAAGAGAATATGGAAAACATATTTGGAATCAGTGTAAAGGGATAGAGCCTTTCCTGCTGCTAGCTCACAAGCCCTGGTGGCTGCCATGAATTCGACCTGTTGGTTAGTGGTGTTTGGTGGGAGGGGTTTTGCTTTGATTATACAGGAGAAGGAGACAATGGCATATCCTGCCACTCTGACTCCATCCTGTATGAAGGAACTGCCATCAGAAAACCAGTGTAAAGTCCAGACAAGATAAGGGCCCCTCAGAGATTTTTGTGGGGCAGGGCAGAAAAGCTTCCAGAGCTTCAGTACAGTTATGGACTGGGGGCTCTGGTAAGTTGGTTATGATAGGGAGAAAGGAGGCAGGATTCAATGGGAGACAGAATTTGAAAGATATAGTGGGGTTCTGTAAAAATGATACCAGTAAGGAGAGAATCCTGGAAGGGGGGAGAGATTGTAACCCTTTGTAGGTTAAAAGGTGCTTCAGATGATGTGGTGAAAGAATTGTGAGGGGAAACCCAAAAGTGAGTTTATGAGCTTCCTTTTGGAGATCACAGCTGGCTGCCAAGGCACGCAGGCAGGGTGTTTTTAATGGTAGTATGGTTCCCCCCTACCCTGGCAATAGGAGAGGATGAGGGCAGTGTATGTCCCCAAAACTCCCTCAAGACTGAAAAGGTGGCCCCTGTATCTAGGAAGAAGTTGATGCTATGCCCATCTACTTGGAGTTGCACCCTGGGTTCCTGCCTGTTGATAATAACAGCCTCCTTGGGAGGAGGACCCAAGGCCCTATCAGTCATTGAGAGCAAGGCCCAAGAGGTCAGTACTGGGGTTTGTGGCTGCAACTCCCCTTCGGGAGGTGGGACAGTCTGAACCCCAGTGACCCATTTGCTGACATTTAGGGCAAGGCGTGTTGGGGGTCCTAGGAGTAGGGCATACTTTAGCCCAATGACCCTCTTTGCTGCATTTAAAACAGGCTCCTGGGGGATTGGTGTTTCGTATAGGCTATTGGCATTGGCTCTGAGGGGCTCTCTGTAGAACCTGGGTGAGCATCTGAAATTTGTTGTTTTCTGTCTTTTCGTACCTGTGGTACTTACAGCGTATGGCTTCCTCATTCTGGTTATGGAAAACCTTAAAAGCCATAGCCAGAATTTTGGTCTGAGGTGTTGCAGGCCCCTGCTCAAGCTTTTTCTAATTTAGCCTTTATGTTGGGTTAGCTCTGGGATAGGAAATATGTCATAAGGACATGCCTGCCATGGGGGTTTCAGGATCTAAGTTAAGTGTATTGTTGGAGAGCTTTAGTGAGGTGATCTAAAAGCTCAGAGGGGGTTTTATCCTTTTTTTTGGATTATCTCCTGGATTTTTTGGAAATTTACTGCCTTGTGAGTGGCCTTTTTTAGACCAGTGACTATACAGGCAGCAAACTGATTTCTTAATTATAGTCCGGCTGCAGTATTATAGTCCCAGTTTGGATCTTGTTCAGGGACTTCATGGGGGCCAGTAGGGTGGTTGGGGTTGATTTGGTGAGTGTCATCTGCATGAGCTTGGGCTAGTTCCGAGACCCGTCTGCGCTTCTCAGGAAGTAAAGTGTTAGCTAAGAGCATGTAAATGTCATGGTGAGTAAGACTATAGGCCTGTAGGACCCATTGAAACTCACAGATGTAAGTAGTAGGGTCAGTAGTGAAGGAATCTAGCCATTTCTCCAATTGAGTGAGGTCAGTCAAAGAAAAGGGAACATGGACCCAAATAACACCTTTGGGTCCAGCAACCTCTCGTAAGGGTGCCATTGTATGGGGGTGGGTAATTTAGTTGTGGGTGCAGGACCTGGTGACTGATGGACTAAAGGAGGCTGAAGGGGAAGAAGATGGTGTTGCGGAAGATGGCGCCACGGAAGGAGAAGAAGATGGAGGTGGAGAAGAGAGGGAAGATGGTGATGAAGCAGAATCAGGTGATAAAGGGGCAGGAGGAAAGTGGGAGCAGAAGGAGGGGGACAATAAGGAGGGGGTTCGTTGGCCGGGTCAAAGGAGGAGGAGAATTCTGAAGGGAGAAGGGAGGGTTTGCAGGCTAAAAGAACTTGGTGAGGGCTACAAGGGGTGCAGAGGTCAGGGTGGGACTGGAGAAGGGAGAAAGCTTTGATGTAGGGAATCTCCTTCCACGTTTTTAAGAGCTGGCAATAGTTAAAAAGATCTTGCAGAATTTGAGGGTCAAGGGAGCCTTCAGGAGGTCATTGATTTTGATTATCCAAGTGATAGGAAGGCCAGTCCTGAGTACAGAATTTGATGAGAGTTTTCGACATGATGTCTGGGGTAAGTGAGAGGCAAGCCAAGTTGGAGAGTAAACATTTTAAAGGGGAATTGCTCGGGAGGGAAGAAGAGGGCCCCATCATCCTCTGAAAGTAGAGGGAGAGAGAGAAAGAGAAGGGAGGGAGAGAGAGGGAGAGGGAGAGGGAGAGGGAGAGAGGGAAAGAGGGAGGGAGGGAGAGAGGGAGACAGGGAGAGAGGGAGGGAGGGAGAGAAGGAGAAAGAAATCTCTGGGCCAGAAAATGAATAAATGAATGGATGACTCACTTAGGTGTCCCCAAGGAGAGAAACCATTCATGGGACCCAGTAGGGTTGGGGGCAAAGGGAAAAGTCAGGTCATCACTGAGTATTCCCTTGCCAGACAGAAATGCCAGGGGCCGAGGAGAACCTAGGGCTAGGTTTTCACCGGAAAATGGTGGCAGGTAGGAGAGAGTAGAGAAGAGAGAGAAAATAAGAAGGGGTCTATTGTTTCTTCCCTCCTGATTGGATAATGGATGAGGCACCTAGGAGTCCACTGAGGCCATAAAGACCGAGGTGGGGTGTGATCTCCTCCCTATAACCAGACGTCGGGGGCTGCCGGACGATCACAGTCAGATACCCCACAATAGTCAAGTTAAGGGTGTTTGCCTCTTGAGGGGTGACTCACCTAGAAATTAGCTGGTGGTGGTTGCCAGGTAACCAGCGTTCAAAAAGGTGAATGTGGGTGAGAAGCTTTGACTGTGCAGGGAGAGGGGGTCCTCGGTAGAGGTTTTCCCCCTCCCAGTTTCAGCACCAATGAAAGAATTTCACACGGAGACACAGGTCAAAGCTAAGCGCTAAGCGTCAGAGTAGTTCCGCTTTATTCAGAAAGGTGTGTGTTTATATAGAGCCAGGTGTGGGCTGATTGGTTGGGGCATGAAACGGGGTGAGGGCTGATAGGGCGAGTCCCGTTGCCACAGGTTTCAGGTGGAGGTGTTGAACACTGGGTGTGGTGTGGTGCCAGTGGGAACAGCGATGGGAAGTAGAATCCAGAAGAGAAGGCTGACCAGCGCCATGTTGGGAAAAGTAAGAGCAGTGACCTTATATCTAGAACTCATGTCTCTGGGTCCACAGTCAGTCAAGTTTTCTGATCATACTCAAGTACCACATATACCTCAGTGACTTCTGTACTTTCTATTCTTTGCCTTTATCCCAGTCCCACTGACCCTGAAACTACTAAATAAGAATAGATTCTGGTCAGGTGATGGGCCCCAACCAAATTCTTATTCAAAGGGAGAGACCACACCAGGAGGCGCACAGGTAGAAATATTAATGTGCACCAACAGGGTCTATTTCAAATGTAAAAGACCATGAAACTAACCATGGGGAACTCCAACCAACTCCTTTGTCCCAGAGAAGGGGGGAAAAGGAAGGTGGGAACAAAACCAAATGGGAGTTTTAGGAAGGATCAAAACTGAGGCTAAAGTAGCCCTGATACTTTTTCAATGCCTGTTTAACATAGATTTTGGTCAATGCTCATATCCCAAACCCATATAAACCCTTAAGCTAGCACACCAAAATGAACTTTCCTGCTACCTGGCTCCTCCTGCATGCTGGGAGTTCTATCTCTTCTCACTTAAATAAATCCTACTCCTTTCACTCCATTGATTTTAGTCTTCAAATTTGTGAGACAAAAACTCAGAAGGAAATTGGTGAACTGGGAATCTAGTCTCATCTCAAAACTCCAGGTTCACTACCACTTCCGCACCTTCATCACAATTTACCTAGAAAAGGGAAGATCTATCTCCATTAGTTACCTTAGAAACACCAGTTGACCACTCAATGTCGGGCTTGTTAAATAGTTAGAAAGGTAGCATACTGTGACTCCCAGGGCTGTGAAAACACTTATTTTTTGTCTTTTTCAAGAAAAAGTTTTCAGTGACTTTGACAATGTTCCATGAGGGTCACATTTCCACAGGTTGAGAATGAGCCAACACATGGATCAATATTATCTGAGTGTTTGAGCATATAATTCTTGCCTGCACAATTTGTCTTGTTTAAAAGATAAAATTTCAAGGACAGATTCAATGGAGCTGATGATGCATGCTTATCCATGGATCCAGGTTATATTGAGGAATAAGGAAAACAAAGAAGGCCCAAGGAAATCAGATAGTGGCAGGAGGAAGGAGACTTGAAGAGTGGTCTGACAGTGACAGTAAGAGGCTGTTTCTAAAAGAAAACAAATATTATCATAAAAATAAAAACAAGGCACTACATGTTATATCTTATACACCAAGACTCTTGGAATAAAAGACCTGTGCTTTTTTTTTTTCCCTGTAATTACCCAGAGACCCTGAAACTGGGCAGTGGACATGTGAGTTTGGAATCATAAAGGAACTGGTTAAAGAACTGTACGTGTATGACTGCATGACTGATGTGATCCTGCAATATGTTTAATCAGAAAAATGAGAGATTACACTCTCTTTATGTATGAGCTATCAAAATGTATAAATGCATTCTATTGTCATGTACAACTAATTAGAAGAAAATTTAAAAATTTTTGAAAAAAGAACCAACTCCCAGAGGATTGTTAACATGATGGCCTTTGCTTAACCACTTTAATACCGACTTCACCAAGTTCTTAAAATGCCTCTGAGAAACAACGACAGAACTAAGTCATCATAGATCTAGGAAAGAAGAAAAGAAAGAATTAACCAGGTGCAGTGGTATACACCTATAATCCCAGTGGTTTGGGAAGCTGAGGCAGGAGGATCACAAGTTCAAAGCCAGTCTTAGCAACTTGCTCAGCCCTAAGCAACTTAGTGAGACCCTGTCTCAAAATAAAAAATAAGAAGTTCTGGGAACTAGCTAAGAGGTAAAGTGCCCCTGGGTTCAATCCCTACTACCAAAAAACAAGAAAAGAGAGAATTAGGAAAACAGGGAAACAATGGAAGAGTCTGCTAGGGCAACAGTAAACCTGCCAAGGCGCACTAGAGGAAGAAAAACCTGTGTGACAAATTATCCCTAAGGCCTAAAAGTGCACACACCAAAAAAGTAAATAGAGTTGATGAGAAAATTATTCATATTAGTCATTTTCTTTATACATGTATATTTTAATAGATATAAATTGAATAAATACATTTTAATATACATAAGTTATATATGTGCATTAAACATAAATTTAATATTATTTTTGAATAGTCATACCCAAACTTATGATACCTTTTCATGCTGCTACAAAGTTGTATGTTGAAAGGTAATATTATCCTAATGACTCTGTCTTTGTATGCCACCCTAGTTCTCAAACACCAGGGAGTAAGCCTAGGAAGCGCCTTTCAGGTGCTTTTGGTCTTCTGGTAAAGGGGTGCTGGGTTCATTGTCTCCAATCAGCAAAGAATTGAAGAACAGGGCAAAGAGATAGCAAGCAAGAAGTAGGTTTATTGCAAAAGAGAGAGATAGACTTCTCCAAAGAGAAGGGAGCTCAGAGCTGGGCACCCTGTAGGGAAGTTTTGGACTGTTCTTATGGTCTCTGGAATTTCCTCCTTTCCTTATTGCCTTCCCCATCCACATGCTCCTCACTATTATGATTGGTGCCCCCTCTGTCCATGTATTTCTTTTAGTTTTTCTAGTGGATCCCCCACTTAGGAGCATGAGAATGGAAGGGGTATCTAATTGGGTCCTCCACTTGTGTCCACGAGCACTTTTGTCAGACAGGAAGTTGACCTCATCAGAAGATCCTCTCCATACTCTTTTGTTCTAACCCTGGCCCTAATCTTCTCACTCACCATCTTGCCCTGACTACCTAAGCCCTTTTACATCTTCCTTAACTGTATATAGCAGGTATTTAAGATGAAAATTAATGCCTGAAGTTAATAAATTAAGTGGTCAAGATCCTACATTTATCTACTCAGTTCAAGATACTTTGGGGTATTCATCATTTCCATCTGGATGAGTGCATTAGAATAGATAAGGGTAGACAAAATAATCCTTACTCCCTCCATATCCCCATTTTCTAGTCAGGAAGCAAATTCCAAGCATGCGCACATTCTCTATCTCTCTGTCTTTCTCTCTCTCCCTCTTGATCTCTCCCTCTTGATGGCCTGCATTGTCCCTTGAATATGTCTCATTTTCCTAAATAAAGCTCTGTGTCTCTTTGTCTCTAACCAACACACGCTAAAATTATTTTCCCTACTATGTCAAGGACCCCACTTCTCCTGAGTGGAGGTCTTCTTCTCCGGGAATTCCTTGGACCTCTTCAGATGACAGCCAGATATCAAATTTATCAGAAAAAAAGCTTCAAAGTAGACTATGAATGTGTTCACAGGACTAAAGAGAAATTAAAGAAGTAATTGAAGATCTGATGACAATATTGCATCAAGTAGAGAATATCAACAACAAAAAATCATTAAAAGGAATCAAATGGAAAGTACAGAGTTGAAAAACACAATAACTGAAAAAACTCAATAGAAGGGTTCAACAGATTTGAAGTAACAGAAGACAGAATAATAGACTTGGAAATTAGACAAGGTTAAGAACAAAGAAAAGAAAGAATGAAGAAAAAATGAAGAGAACCTTAGAAATGTCGAACGCATCATAGGAAAAGTATTGAAAGTCAAAGACAAGAAGGAAATCTTTAAGCAGCAAGAAAAATGACTCATTCCTTACAAGGGAATCCCACTAAAATTAACAACTGACTTAGCAAAACCAGTGGTAGTCAGAAGGCACTGTGGTAACTACTGAAAGCGTCAAAGGAAATGACTATCTGTGGCGAGCCGCCTCACCACCATGATAAGATGGCGCTGGTTTCCTGAAGTACTTTCTAGGTAAACAAGCCCATATTTGGTTAAGCCAACTGTTGCAAGGGAGCACCTATGAACATAGGCCAAGTGGCAGGAGTAGATTGACTATTGCAAGAGTATAAAGTGTATGAATTCGGCTCAAGAAAAGAAGAAGAAAAAACCATGGTTTTATAATATTAAGGTCCTTATTAAACTGCTGAAGGAAGATTCCTGTGTCGTGCTTTCTTGCGGGCGAGGGACACGACAAGTGGTGCCGAAACCCGGGAATTTAGAACTTTCAGTGGTTAGGGGGTGCACCGGTAAGTACCACAGGTAAGTGTGGCACTCCTCTATAGATAAGAGAGGGCGGGAATCGACCTTGCATAGTCGATTAACAAAGCGGGAATCGACCTTGCATAGTCGATTAACAAAGAAAAATATTGAATCGACCTTGCATAGTCGATTAACAAAGCGGGAATCGACCTTGCATAGTCGATTAACAAAAAAAATATTTAATTGACCTGCATAGTCGATTAACAAAGAAAGAAAGATATTTTGTTTTCACTTCATTCTGCTTGCTCTGAACGCTGCTTTCATTATGGGCAATTCTCCATCTAGTTCATTAGTACAGTCTTTAGATTTTTTGTTGCGCTCCAAAGAGCTCAAGGTCAAACGCAGTACTTTAGAAACATTCCTTGTAAGAATTGATAAAGCGGCCCCATGGTTTGCTGTCTCCAGAAGCTTGACTCCTGCCAGCTGGGATAAGTTGGGAAAAGATTTGGATTTCCTTCAGGAGCAGGGACAATTGGAGAAAGGGGTGATACCGCTATGGAAATTA
Source organism: Sciurus carolinensis (assembly GCF_902686445.1). Lineage (NCBI taxonomy): Eukaryota > Metazoa > Chordata > Mammalia > Rodentia > Sciuridae > Sciurus > Sciurus carolinensis. The sequence continues at coordinate 55,058,780 of NC_062224.1, forward strand.
ATAAAAGGATGTATTCTTGATGGTAGATGTCAGGAAGCTATTCATAAAGGACAGGAAGTTCTTGAACAACTACATGAGGAGAAGTCTGAGGATTCTATGAGTACTTCTAGTAAACATAGTACAGAAGAGCAGGTTTATGGAACTATTCCAAAGAGAGACTGTACCCAGATTTAAAAGCCCTTAGAACACCAGAAGAAACAGGGGAGTCAGAATCAGACGGTGATGAGGAAGTGAAAGAGCTAACGCAGCACTTACGGAAGGTAAAGATAAAAGAAGGGGAACTAAGAGGCAAAAAGATTTTAGACAAAAGGACTATGAGGAAGAACAGAAGCCAGCTCTAGCCTATGATCCTCCCCCGTATGGAAGGGGTTCCAAGCACGGGTAGAACTTTTAACTCTGCAGCTTGGAGGGCTGCCCATGTAGAGTTAGGGTTTGCCTGTCCTGTATTCCAGGATAATGATGGGGGAAGACATCAGGAACCCATAGAATTTAAAACAATAAAGAATATAGCAGAATCTGTCTGCACTTATGGTGTGGATGCTGCTTTTACTATCGCCCAAATAGAGGGGCTCAATAGATTCTGCATGACCCCCTCGGACTGGGCCAGTTTAGTGAAAGCTTGTGTTTCCCCAGGTAAATATTTAGACTGGAGAGCCTTCGTGTTAGAGGGGGCCAATGAACAGGCTGCACACAACCAAGCTATGGGCAAACCTGCCTGGGATGTGGATATGCTTCTGGGGCAGGGTAGATTTGCCAATCAGCAAACAGGCTTTCCATTAGAGGTTTATGAACAAATTAATAAGATCTACATTGCTGCCTGGAAAGCACTTCCTAATAAAGGAGAGGTGCAAGGTAACCTAACAAAAATTGTCCAAGGCCCCACAGAAGCTTTTTCAGATTTCGTGGCTAGAATGGTAAATGCAGCAGGGAAGATCTTCGGGAATGCTGATGCAGTTATGCCTTTAATTAAACAATTAGTATATGAACAATGTACAAGAGAATGCAAAATGCTATTAACCTGATTCTCAACCAGGAAGAAAAAGGGTTAAAAAGTCCTGGGTGATCCTCCCCCCCCCCCCCCGCCTGGCCTTGCTGAAGCCTGCATTGGAATGTAAACTGCAACAGTCTCAGCGGGAAAGGGGGGTAAACTGAAGATAAGAAAAGAAAACAAAAGGGTGTCTGTTTTAAACTTCTGGACTGCTACACAGAATTAACTCATTTTCCAGGATTCTTGTTTTGTTTTGTTTTTCTTTAATGCTGTATTTTTGAGCTCATAATTTGATCTTGCATACCTAGGTTAATGATTTTTTTTCTTTTTGATCAGTTCTATTTTTTATTCAACTAAAGTTTTTGAACATCTGTTACATTACAATGGAGATTCACCTATAAAGTTACAAGGCCTTTGATTTTGTGTTATTTCTATGTCATGCTGTCTGGTGTCATGTTTTGTCTGTATCAAAACTGAGCGCTCTAAATTAAAATTTAAAAATGGATCCAAATACTTTTATTCACGTGATTTGAAAGAGTTCTATTTAAATTGAGTAAACTAATAAAAGTGAATGTCTTTAAAAATAACTTGCAAGTCTCTAGGTGGTCAAACTAATGGAATGTTGATGTTAAACAATGTCTAATATCAATTGTTCTAGGACTTTTCTTCAACAGGAAAGAGACAACAAATACTGTTCAGGACACCTGCCTGCTTTCTTGGTTTTTACAGAATAAGTAAATTAGAGTTATATATAGGGATTACTTAAATGTGTTTGTAGAGACATCTGATTAATTTACAAAATTAAAATGCTCATTGTTAAATAACATCAAGTACTCTTAACTCCTTAAATTCCATGGAGTATCATACTTAAACATTATTGGTGCTTTCATAGGTTGGTAAATAAAAAGGGTTTAAATTACTTTGTGTCCTCACTAAACTAAAAACAAGGTTACTAAGAGTTATGTCTTAACAAGTACAATTCTATATACAAAGGGTTCTAAAGGTTTCAACTGTGTTTCAATTAGAGTACTATAAACAACACAATATTTAATCTTATTAAAATAGAGCAATTTATCTAAATTCAGAAATTTCATAAGAGTTGTTTCAAAATGTAAAAAAAAGGGGTCAACAAATAGGAAAGAAAAAATAAAAGGGTCTGGATATGGAAATATATTTAGTAAAAGGGAAAAGGAAATGTTTCTAGGTAAGAAAGTGCTTATATGATGAAATACATGAGGGTCTAAGTAAGTGCTAAGAACGTCTATGTAAATAAAGGGTAGGTTTCAACATGTAAACAGCCAAAGCTATTTAAGGTTTTTCCTAAGGTGAAATACTAATGTCCTGATAAAACCAAAGTTTAATCTACATGGTAAAATGACATGGTATAATACAAGGATTTCTTAGAAACACTAATTTACTCTTAACTTTGTGTCTATTAAGTTTTATTCTTTAGAACAATTAGTCTTAAAAATTGGGGTTTATACAATTATGGTTAAACAACTGTTAAGAGTTGTACTATGTTACAGAGTCTAAATTTTCTTTAAAAACTAATTTGGTAAGATAAAGTGTCAAGGTAATTGTAAAATGGTCACTAGTATATGAATGTGTTCATATTTTTCAGGTATACAAGTTTTTAAAGCAGGAAATTTATCAAGCTGTGCTATTCTCCAGATTAAACTTGTCTGTAATGGTAATCTTAAAACTTATAAAGAGTAAATTTTAATTGGGGATTTATTTCTATCATTTAATGTTCTATTATGGGAGTGCAGCTCAGCGTACTCTGGCACGCAAGCAGATTCAGGGTCCAGACAGGGCAGCCAGAGACTTCCCCAAGTAGTCTGGACCCTGCGGGGGAGGTGCCATTCAAGGCTAGCTTCTCGGAGCTGACCGCCCGTGAGAGACTTTCTACATAGAACCAGCCACAAGCCCCCGAACCAACGGAGAGCCTCGATCTGCAAACAGCCTCTGGGATCAGGGCAGGGCAGCCAGAGACCTCTCAGGCGGCTCTGCCCACTCCGGCTGCAGGCTCTCTTCTCGGGGCGATCCAAGATGGCGGCCTAAAGGGAGACTGCACCCCCTGTCGCTCCAGAACCCAGGAGTTAAGAAGGGGAGGCATTGAGAGTCTCGGACTGAAATAGAGCCACGGGTGAGTCTGCCCACTGGGTAAGCTTGGCCCGGGGGCAGGCCCAGATAGAGGGGCTTATCGGAGCCGGGCAGGGCAGCTAGAGTCTTCCCAAGGTAGCCTTCCACACTCCGGCAGTGAGCTCCTCCCACACTGCCAGCTGCACGGTGCAGGCCCACAGTGAGAGCATTCAGCACAGAGCCAGTTCCAAATCGTGGAACCAGGGGGGCTAGGGGCAGTTTTCTTTGGATGCACTGCTTTATCAGATTCCTCCAAGACATCAGGCTACTGAAGGCTGGGAGGTGATACACTGGAAATCTACCAGGACACTATAAGCCAATAGTGGAAAACTGCAATATCTCAGGGTCCCACTGACAGCTGACCAACATGAGAAACAAGGGAAGAAAATGTCCCAAACAAACCTAGATACTACATCAATAAAACCCAATGACAGCACAGCAGAAGAAATGTCAGAAAGGGAGTTCAGAATGTATGTAATTAAAACGATTAGGGAAGCTAACGAGGAGGTGAAAGAGCAAATGCAGGCATTGAAGGAGTAGATGAAAGAGCAAATGCAGGCATTAAATGATCGCACCAATCAACGTTAAAAGAGCAAATACGGGAAGCAAGAGATCATTTCAATAAAGAGTTAGAGATACTAAAAAAAAAACAAACTGAAATACTTCAAATGAAGGAAACATAAACCAAGTTAAAAACTCCATAGAAAGCATAACCAATAGAATGGAGCACCTGGAAGACAGAACCTCAGACATTGAAGAAAAATTATTTAATCTTGAAAGCAAAGTTGGTCAAACAGAGAAGATGGTAAGAAATCATGAACAGAATCTACAAGAATTATGGGATATCATGAAAAGGCCAATTTAAGAATTATTGGGATTGAGGAAGGCTTAGAGAAGCAAACCAAAGGAATGAACAATCTATTCATGAAATAATATCAGAAAATTCCCAAATCTGAAGAATGAAATGGAAAACCAAATACAAGAGGCTTATAGAACTCCAAATATACAAAATTACAGCAGACCCACAACAAGGCATATTATTATGAAAATAACTAACATACAAAACAAAGACAGAATTTTAAAGGCCATGAGAGAAAAGAATCAAATTGCATTCAGAGGGAAACCAATAAGAATATCAGCAGATTTTTCAATCCAGACCCTAAAAGCCAGAAGGGCCTGGAACAGCATATACCAAGCCCTGAAAGAAAACGGATGCCAACCAAGAATCTTATACCCAGCAAAACTTACCTTCAAATTTGACGATGAAATAAGATCCTTCCATGATAAACAAAGCTAAAGGAATTTACAAAAAGAAAGCCAGCATTACAGAACATTCTCAGCAAATATTCCATGAGGAAGAGATGAAAAACAATGATGCAAATCAGCAACAGGAGGTGCTAGCCTAAAGGAATAGCCAATAAAGGAGAAACCAAATCATGTCAAAAACAAATATGAGTCAATTAACTGGGAATACAAATCATATCACAATAATAACCCTGAATGTTAATTGCCTGAATTCATCAATCAAAAGACACAGACTGGCAGATTGGATTAAAAAGAAAAATCCAACAATATGCTGCCTGCAAGAGACTCATCTCATAGAAAGAGACATCCATAGACTAAAGGTGAAAGGATGGGGAAAAACATACCATGCACACGAACATAGCAAAAAAGCTGGAGTATCCATCCTCATCTCAGATAATGGACTTCAAACCAAAACTAGTCAGAAGGGATAAAGAAGGACATTACATGCTGCTTAAGGGAGCATAAATCAGCAAGACTTAACAATCATAAATATCTATGCCCCAAACATTGGCTCATCCACGTACGTCAAACAAATCCTTCTCAATTCCAGAAATCAAATAGACCACAACACAATCATACTAGGTGATTTTAACACACCTCTCTCACCACTGGATAGATCATCCAAACAAAAATTGAATAAAGAAACTATAGATCTCAACAACACAATCAGCAATTTAGACTTAACAGACATATATAGAATATACCATCCAACAAAGAACGAATACACTTTCTTCTCAGCAGCACATGGATCCTTCTCTAAAATAGACCATATTTTATGCCACAAAGCTACGTTTAGCAAATACAAGAAGATAGAGATACTACCTTGTACTCTATCAGATCATAATGGATTGAAATTAGAAATAAATGACAGAATAAAAAACAGAAACTTCTCCAATACTTGGAACTAAATAATACACTATTATATGATGAATGGATAACAGAAGACATCAGGAGGGAATTAAAAATTCTTAGAAGTAAAGGAGAACAAAGACACATCATATCAAAATCTCTGGGACACTATGAAAGCAGTACTTAGAGGAAGATTTATTTCATGGGGTGCATTCAAAAAAGAAGTAGAAATCAACAAATAAAGGACTTAACACTACAGCTCAAAGCACTAGAAAAAGAAGAGCAGACCAATACCAAAAGTAGTACAAGACAGGAAATAGTTAAATCAGAGCCGAAATCAACTAAATCGAAACAAAAGAAACATTGGAAAAATTAACAAAATAATAGTTGGTTCCTTGAAAAAATAAATAAAATTGATAAAGCCTTAGCCACACTAACAAAGAGAAAGAGGAGAAAACTCAAATTACTAAATTCGGAATGAACAAGGAAACATCACAACAGACACGAGTGAAATACAAAACATAATTAGAAGCTATTTTGAAAATCTATACTCCAACAAAACAGAAAACCTCAAAGACATCAACAAATTTCTAGAGACATTGAATTACCTAAACTGAACGAGGAGGACATACACAACTTAAAAACCAATTTCAAGCAATGAAATAGAAGAGGTCATCAAAGCCTACCAACAAAGTAAAGTCCAGGACCAGATGGGTTCTCGGCCGAGTTCTACAAAACGTTTAAAGAAGAGCTCATTCCAATACTCCTCAAACTATTCCATGAAATAGAAGAGGAGGGAACCCTACCAAACTCGTTCTATGAAGCCAATATCACCTGATACCTAAACCAGACAGAGACACATCGAGGAAAGAAAATTTCAGACCAATATCCTAAATGAACATCGACGCAAAAATTCTCAACAAATTTTAGCAAATCACATAAATATATATAAAAAGATAGTGCACCATGATCAAGTGGGTTTTATCCCAGGGATGCAAGGTTGGTTCAACATTCGGAAATCAATAATGTCATTCACCATATCAACAGACTTAAAGTTAAGAATCACATGATTATTTCAATAGATGCAGAAAAAGCATTCGATAAAATACAGCATCCCTTCATGCTCTAAACACTAAAAAAAATTGGGGTATGGGAACATTCCTAAACATTATAAAGGCAATCTACGCTAAGCCCATGGCTAATATCATTCTAAATGGTGAAAAACTGAAAGCGTTCCCCCTAAAAACTGGAACAGGCAGGGATGCCCTCTTTCACCACTTCTATTCAACATCGTCCTTGAGACTCTAGCCAGAGCAATCAGACAAACCAAAGAAATTAAAGGGATACGAATAGGAAAAGAAGAACTCAAACTATCCCTGTTCGCTGATGACATGATTATATATTTAGAGGAACCTGGAAATTCCACCAGAAAACTTTTAGAACTCATAAGTGAATTCAGTAAAGTAGCAGGTTACAAGATCAATGCTCATAAATCCAATGCATTTTTATACATAAGTGATGAATCTTCAGAAAGAGAAATTAGGAAAACTACCCCATTCACAATAGCATCGAAAAAAATAAAATACTTGGAAATCAATCTCACAAAAGAGGTGAAAGACCTCTACAATGAGAACTACAGAACACTAAAGAAAGAAATTCAAGAAAACCTTAGAAGATGGAAAGATCTCCCATGTTCCTGGATAGGCAGAATTAATATCGTCAAAATGGCTATACTACCTAAAGTGCTATACAGATTCAATGCAATTCCAATTAAAATCCCAATGATGTACCTTGAAGAAATAGAGCAAGCAATTATGAATTCATCTGGAAGAATAAAAAACCTAGAATAGCTAAAGCAATCCTCAGTAGCAAGAGCGAAGCAGGGGGTATTGCAATACCAGATCTTCAACTCTGCTACAAAGCAATAGTATAAAAAAACGGCATGGTATTGGTACCAAAATAGACAGGTAGATCAATGGTACAGAATAGAGGACATGGACACAAACCCAAATAAATACAATTTTCTCATACTAGACAAAGGTTCCAAAAATATGCAATGGAGAAAAGATAGCCTCTTCAACAAATGGTGCTGGGAAAACTGGAAAACCATATGCAATAGAATGAAATTAAACCCCTATCTCTCACCCTACACAAAACTCAACTCAAAATGGATCAAGGACCTTGGAATCAGAGCAGAGACCCTGCATCTTATAGAAGAAAAGTAGGTACAATTCTTCAACTTGTTGGCTTAGGATCAGACTTCCTTAACAGGACTCCCATAGCACAAGAAATAAAAGCAAGAATCAACAACTGGGATAGATTCAAACTAAAAGCTTTCTCTCAGCAAAGGAAACTATCAGAAATGTGAAGAGAGAGCCTACAGAGTGGGAGAATATTTTTGCCAACCATACCTCAGATAGAGCACTAATTTCCAGAATCTATAAAAAACTCAAAAAACTCTACACGAAGAATACAAATAATCCAATCACAAATGGGCTAAGGAAATGAACAGACACTTCACAGAAGAAGATGTACAAGTAATCAACAGATATATGAAAAAATGTTCAACATCCCAAGTAATTAGGGAAATGCAAAAAAACTACCCTAAGATTTCATCTCACCCCAATTAGAATGGCGATTATCAAGAATACAAGCAACATAGGTGTGGCGAGGATGTGGTGAAAAGGAACACTCATACATTGCTGGTGGGCTGCAAATTAGTGCAGCCACTCTGGAAAGCAGTGTGGAGATTCCTCAGAAAGCTTGGAATGGAAACACCATTTGACCCAGCTATCCCACTCCTTGGTCTATACCCAAAGGACTTAAATCAGTATACTACAGAGATACAGCCACATCAATGTTCATTGCTGCTCAATTCACCATAGCCAGATTGTGGAACCAACCTAGATGCCCTTCAGTTGATGAATGGAAAGAAACTGTGGCACATTTATACAATGGAATATTACGCAGTGAAGAATGATAGAATTATGGCATTTGTAGGCAAATGGTCGAAATTGGAGAATATCATGCTAAGTGAGATAAGCCAATCTCAAAAAACTAAAGGACGAATGATCTCGCTGATAAGCAGATGAGGACATATAATGGGGGTGGGAGGGGTTAGCATTAGGTTTAGGGTTAGGTTTAGAGTTAGGCTAAGGAGAGCGGTAAGAATGAAGGAAAGAAGGACTGTATAAAGGGAAAAGGGTGGGAGGGGTGGGGGGAAGGGAAAAAAAAATAAACATCATTACCCTATGTAACGTAAAAATATAAATAAATAAAAAAAATAAAATATAATAAAATTTAGGAGGGCGAAAAAAATGTTCTATTACGGGACATATTATCAGTAAGGTATATGTAACATTGGTTACTTATTTCACTGAGATAAAAATTTAAATGTAATATATATCTAAGAGTTAGTGACAGCCTGATTTGTTTAAAGGTTCATATTGTAGCAGGTACAAGCATTTTGCTACACAAAAAAAAGTTAAAGCTCTCTCAGCCTTTCTTTGATTGATTCCTGTTTTGGATATAATGTTAGATTGTGTTAACTGATGTTATATGAACTCAGAAATCAATATATAAACTTCTTAAAATGACATTTAAGAAAGAGTATAATGCATTATAGCAAAATGGGACAACAATGACTGAGATTGGGGTCCCTGACTTCATGACTGTAGCATGCCTGGTGCCTGGAAGTGTTCCTGTGTAGGAACACAAGATGCCTAACTGCTGTGGCAGTAACCTCCCTGGGGAGGCTCTGTACAGGAGTCCTATCAGCTCTTACATTGATATCAAGCACACAGCTCTTGGGCCAAAAGAAATTGTTTTGCTAGATAACCAGTGTTTCATCAGTTCCCTTCTCTAGTTCCTGCCCACCTTACAGTAACTTTGGACAGTGGACTTCTTTGAGAGCTACACAGAGTTCCTAACATTGCACTTTGCAGTTGTGAAAAAAAGTTATGTAGATGGTCTAGTCTCTGTAACTCTCCTGAAAACAAAAAATAATGCTTACATAGTCTTTAACTTAATAATAAGACATGTATAAATGTTGCTAACATAACCCTTTAGATCTGCATTTCCATCAGAGAACAGAGCTCCATCTGATCTCAGCTTAATCTTCAAAATCTGTGTTTATAAACCTTTATTTTCTAATACTCCTTTGACCCTCACTGAACTTAAAAATTTGGTCATGCTGGTCATGGCAAAAGGGACAAAAAATTAGTTGTAGGATTAAAACACTTAAGATCTGTAAAGAGTCACGCCTTACCTGAGATAAGGCTCTGCCTCCCACCTTACTACATGTTAGAGTGACTCCAAAATAAGTCAGACTTCAGCTTATTTAAAGTTATAATCAAAAGATTGGGTTTTTTTTTTTTTGTTGTTGTAAAATTACTATGATCTCAAATAGGGAATATAATGTGGTTCTCAGTCAAAATTCAAATAGCTATTATACAAGCAGAATATATTTTTACTCTTACTTATTTCATTTTATAAAACTGTTACCTGTTAATGTTTTGCAGAAGTAGATGCTTCAAGAACACGCAACCTAGGTAACTTGTGATAATAAGCCATCACCTAACAGATAGTGGTAACAGATACCAGAACAAATAGTGGTAACTTCCAGAACTAATGCAGACTCCAGTTAGATAAAAGGGTAAATAACTGTAAGTTATGGACATTAAAGTTAAAGCCCAGTACTCTTACTTTATGACTGGTGAGACTGGCTTGCTGGATGATTAAGATCAAACTTCGAGATTGGAATTAAATACAGAAGACAAGATAGACCAGTATTTGGATCTTTTGCCCTCAGTCAGCCTGAACCCAGGGAATAAGAGGACTTCTCTAAGGAGCACTTAAGGTGTTGGAAACTGTAGGTGCCATCAATCCTAACAACAAAGTTTCATCTTTATTTACTCAGTTACAAAATTTGATTTTGGGCCATTCTGCACCCTTTTATCCTGTACATATAAGAGCTCATACGGCTCTCCCTGGACCTATTGTTGAGGAAACGCAAGGGCAGATGCCACTACCCGCACAATTTGTTTTCTTTCTTCTCTTGACAGTGCTCGAGACTTTCATAATAAGTTCATGTTAACTCCCAAACATTCGCAAGTGCTTCTCTATTCCTCGAGCAGAAGCGAGACAGATTGTCTTAGACTGTTCTCATTGTGTTCCATTTCATCATCTCCCTTCTCTTGTTGTTAACCCCCGAGGCTTGCGACCTCTTACGATTTGGCAAATGGATGTAACTCATATTGCAGAGTTTGGTTCCCTAAAATATGTTCATGTCTCAATAGATACTTTCTCTGGAGTTATGCATGCCTCTGCTTTAGCAGGAGAAAAAGGCCATCATGTCATCTCCCATTGCCTAGAGGCTTGGGCCGCCTGGGGCCTTCCATGCTCCTTGAAGACAGATAATGGGCCGGTGTACACTGGTCAACAATTCACCTCTTTCTGCTCCACTATGGGAGTGCAACTGACTCATGGCTTACCTTACAACCCCCTAGGTCAGAGAATCGTGGAGAGAGCTCATAGAACGATTAAAGAACTTTTACAAAGACAAAAAGGGGGAATAGGAGCAAGCTGTACTCCTAAAGAGTGTTTGTCTTTGGCTCTTTTTACCATTAATTTTTTAACTTTGGATGCACATGATAATTCTGCGGCTGACAGACATTGTTCGCCGCCTGCCCCCCCCTTTTTCTATTTCTATTATCAAACAGTTCGGAAGTGATTTAAATTGTTCTAATGATAATATTACCTGACTGCTTTCAGAGTGTTGGAACGGTAGTGAATCTGTTGCTGTGATTGTAAAGGTACCCACCTTTGTACCTGTCCCAGTGGAGGTCAATCCAGATAATTTTCCGTTGGTGCACCTCTTCAGAGAAAAGAGAGACTTTGGCATTACCGCAGCCATAATAACTGCTATTGCTGTCTCTGCTGCTGCAGCCACTACCGCTGCTCTAGCCATGACCAATCAAGTTCAAACAGCACAAACCATTAATCAAGTTATACACAAACTACACAGGTACTGGAATCCCAGGACCGCGTTAACAGACATATCCTATCAGGGATCTTGGCGGCAAATCAAAGGATAGATTTACTACAAGTACAGTTGGATGAACTTTTCAAATTGCACGAGTTGGATGCATTGGGAATCATAAACACATGTGTATAACTCCAGTAAGATATGAAGAAGCAAAAAATCAAAGCCACTTGATTTCCGCCTTTCTTGCAGGCAATTGGTCCCTAGAAGCTGAGAAGATGATGACTCAACAATTATTGCAGATTGCGATTTTAAATGACACTCGTGTTGAGCCTGTTACTTTGAGTCAGTTCTCTAGCTGGCTCACCTCTGCCTTTAGTTATTTTAAAGAATGAGTTAATGTGGGGATCTTTGAATGTATTTGTTTTGCAGGTATTTGCCTTTGCCTTTGGTTTATTTGCAAGCTAAGAGTGCTTCAAGCACGTGAAAAGGTGGTGTTAATTCAGGCTGTGTTGGCCATTGAGCAAGGGGTGTCACCTTCTGTGTGGTTGGCTAATCTGGCACGGGAATAAGTGACATTTTTTAGTATATGTCTGTTAGAGTTAAATTATCATTTACGCTAGGTGTCTGCAGGGTACTGCTGTAATTAATATGTACTTTTCTTTGAGGACTGTGGTTTTACATCCTGGGGATTTCTTGTACTAATTAAGGCTTCAATTGTCTTGTAACTTCCACTTTTGATCTTGAGCTATAACATGATGTTGGAGGAGAGAACTGTTACTGTATGCCTTGTGTTCATTATGGTGCCCCTGTATTGTGCAGCATTGGCAAGTAGGGTGACGTGTTTTCCTACCTCAGGCCTTTGCAGTTGCGTAAGCTGGATAAGCTCCCCCTAGTATGGTTTTCCATACCGCTATGTCTTCATGGACACAGGATGCGAGGCAAAGCACTGCACTTGAGAGTTTTATTTTTGAACCTCAAGGAAGGCATGCCCTATTGCATGTGGGTTTGATGTCCACGTCCCACCCTACAAAAGAAGGCATCGGCTTAGGTGATATCAGGCCCAGAGAAGGTGCCACTCTGGGACTGACATTCACTATTTGCCACTTTTGCACAGTAGGATAGGGCCTCTACCTTCACCTGTGTTCATAAAATAAAGAAGGGGGAGCTGTGGCGAGCCGCCTCACCAACATGATAAGATGGCGCTGGTTTCCTGAAGTGCTTTCTAGGTAAACAAGCCCATATTTGGTTAAGCCAACTGTTGCAAGTGGGAGCACCTATGAACATAGGCCAAGTGGCAGGAGTAGATTGGCTATTGCAAGAGTATAAAAGTGTATGAATTCGGCTCAAGAAAAGAAGAAGAAAAACCATGGTTTTATAATATTAAGGTCCTTATTAAACTGCTGAAGGAAGATTCCTCTGTCGTGCTTTCTTGCGGGCGAGGGACACGCCAACTATCAACCAAGAATCCTATATCTAGCAAAACTGTCATTCAAAATGAAGATAATATAAAGACTTACACAGAAAATGACTTACACTGAACAATTTGATGTTTGCTGACCCATCTTAGAAAATACACTGATGAGTATTTTTGCCACTGTGCACATGACAGGAATGACCAGGAAAATACCCTGAGTCTTGCTTTGTGGGCTACAAACTTGTTGCAAGTTGGGAAATTCACAAATAAGGAATTGTGAATAATGAACATTGACTATCAATAATAATATTAAATGTAGTGGATTAAATCACCCAGTTAAAAGAAATGGTTTGCTAAGGTAGCTATAACTTGATGATGATGATGATGATGATGATGATGAAGAACAAAGAGGAGGAGGAGGAAGGGGAAGAAAATAAAATCAAGCAAATTTCATGAGTATTAATTGCTTGTCATTTGAAGTATTGGTTTCTGATTCATTTAATTAGCTACAAAAGACAAGTATTCCTAGATTTTGCAACAAAAACCAGATAGGCTTCCCTGAGATGAAATATTACAATGCAGCTCAATAGTGACAGCTGAATACCCCCAACTTGGGGAAGCAGCAATATCAGCATTTCTACATGTCAGGGGTATAAATGCAGGTCTCTTCCTTCTCCTTTTACCCCCTTTTCCCATTCCCTCCCTTCCATTTTTTTCATTTCCTTTTCTTTTACATTTGATTTGCTAAGAACCAATGAAAATAGCAAATATCAGGTAAACAAATCAAAAGTTCTTAAACTGATTGTCCACTTATTCTTGAGTTAACTCTTCTAGTGATATATTGAAATATCAAGTATGCTCTGCTTATCCATTTAAAACTTCTTCCCCAAATCTCTTTTAAAAGTCCTATAGGGGATCTGTTTTGCCTTTTGGTAGATTAAAAAGTTCCTCTGAAGTGGCCTCAAATGGATGCCAAGATGCTAGTTCTTTCCTTGATGCTTGTTGGAAATGGCAAGTAGTTACACGGGATTTTAGTCGTTGTACACTAAACACTAGTCAAATAGATTTAGACAATTATATTGCTAGAGCTGAGAGATTCTTCTGACATATAACATCTAGTTTTGCAAATGTAAACTTTACATGCACCATTTCATTCTCCATCTTGGCAATATTCAGGACAGGGACACTTTTGAGTGAGTCAGTGTGGGCTTTTTATTAATTGCTATTACATTTCAATTACAAATTACTATAAGTATTTGTTATTTAATAATAAATTATTTATTTTACTATATTAATTTAATTTGAAATGTGTTCTTTATTATACATAATGCACATTAAGTTCAAAATGTTTGACTTATAATTCTCTAATATATGAACTTTAAACAGGTATGTATTGCAGTTCAGAAAGAAACTGTACACATTATATATGAGCTTGATGTCTTATATCCCAAAATGATGTTTCAGTGCTGATGTGCTATATATTTGAGCTATTTAAATAAATTGCAATATTTTTCCAAGTAACTCTAATCAGATATTACATGTAGAAAATTATTGCTATTTATTTATTTGCCACCTTTTATGTGTCAACTCGACTGGGTCACAGGGTGCCCAGATATTTTGTCAAACATTATTCAGAGTGTCTGTGGTGGAATTTTTGGATGATATTGACATGTGAATGGGTAGACTGAGTGAAACATGTTGTTTTTCCTAATAGTGAATTTTATCCAGTCAGTTGGAGGCCTGAATGGAACAAAAAACTGATTCTCCATTGAGCAAGAGAAAATTCTTGCCTGACTACTTTTTGATAAAGATGTTGGCTTTTTTTCTACCTTCAGATTGCAACTGAAACATAAACTCCTCCTAGGGTCTCAAACCTGTCAACCTTTGCACTCAGACAGCATTGGCCTTGTTCTCTGGCCTTCTGACATGGAGTAGAACCAACATCATGCTTTCTGGGTCTTCAGCTTATTAATTCACCTGTTGGATCTATCAACCTTCATCATAACTATGTGAGCCAACTTCTTAAATCTTTCATATATATATTATATATATATATATATATATACTGTGTGCACTTTTTGATTCTGTTTCTTTGCAGAACTCATACACCATGCTAACTTTCAATTTTTCTTAATCTTTTTTTTTTTTAAAGACACTACCTCACTTTTGTCCTGCAGTCATCATTGCAGTGGACTTCAGGTTGTTATGATCCTAGTGTCAAGACTAAGCTGGATGCTTTTTTCACTAATTATAAATGTAAAATATTGGCAAAATTAATAATCCTGCCTAAAATACCTTATTCTGTACCAAGCACTGTTCTAACTGTATCATGGGTATTAACTCTTTTAATCACTCAGCAATTCTTATCCCCGCTTTACAGACAATGAAACTGATATACAAAAAGTGAGAAGTTTTTCACTGTGTGTCTGGAAGTAATTTCTCACAGCAGAAAATAGAATACATTTGTATTTTCATATTCTTATTTAACAGACAGAGAACTTGAATCTGCAGACACTTAGATACTTCACCCAAAGTACTGAAACCGAGTCACAGGATCAGAATTAGAAAGTGGGTTCTCTTCTTACCATAAATCCTGGGCTCTAGACACTTTTGTTATACTGCTCAAGATGAAAAAATAGAAAGCAGCAGACCCATATTAAAAACTTAAAGTTATACACTTCCCTTCCTTACTTTAACTTTCTAACATTTGGGTGCATCTTGTAAACCATATCATGTGTGCTAGCTGCCTATATATGTGGCCCTTGGCTTCCACACTAGGGCAGAACTGGACAACTGCAGCCTGTCTGCATATGGTGGGAACATGGGCTTTCAAGTCAGGCACATTTGAGTTCCCAGCTTCCACCAGTTGCCAGTTATGAGGGAGAATTTGCCAAGTAGTTAATAAAACAAATATTTTCTCTGACACTCTAACTTATAATTTTATTCTCTTCTGTTTTTTGAAGCATAGAAGTTTTAATTTTGAGTAAATTCATATATTAATTTGTCCTTTTAGTGTCAAATCATATCTCAGAAATTTTTACCTAAATCAAGACCATAAAAATATATTTTTTATGTTAAGTTCTTTTTTTGGAGGGTGTGGTAACAGGATTGAACCAAGAAGTTTTTAACCACTGAGTCACATACCCAGTTCTTTTTTAAATTATTTTTTTAATTTTGAGAAGTTCTCATTAAGCTACTCAGGATCTTGCCAAGTTACTGAACCTGGTCTCAAATTTGCAATACTCCTACCTCAGCCTCCTGAGTCATTGGGATTACAGGCATGTGCCACTGCACCTGATCTGTGTTTAGTTCTTGAAGTTTAATTAGCTTTATATTTAGGATTCTCACCCCCTATAAGTTAATTTTTGTGGATGGATGAAAGTTCAGGCTTTTGTTTTTGGTTTTTGGATTTTTTTTCATATGGATATCTGATTGTTCCAATATCCCTTGCTGAAAACTATCATTTCTCCAGTGAAATACTTTTGCATTTTGCCAAAAACCAGTTGTCAATATATGTGAGTCTATTTCTTCCAAATGACAAACAGGGTATATCTATCTATTAAATTAGGTCTTTCTTAAATTCCCTCATTTTGTTTGAAATTTTCACAATATAGATCTTTCACACATTTTGTTAAATTTGTCCTCATTTTGTATTTTTATGCCATTATCAGTTGTATTGGGCTTTTCATAAATTTCAATTTCTGATTTTTGCTGTTATATAGAAACATAATTGATTTTTGTTACAACTTTAAGTATATGATTCATACATCATAACTTTTTTCTCTAAAATATACAACTCACTGTTACAGAATTTTGCAATCATTATAGTTCTTTAATTTTAAAACATTTGTGTCATTACCCAGAAAATTCTCCATTCCCATCCTGTCTCAAGCCCATGGTGACCACTAATCTAATTTCTGTCTCTTTCTCTGTTTGCCTATTTTTGATATTTCATTTTTGTTTAGTGAAATATTATTGTCATATTTTCCTTTAATTCTTTAAACATGATTTTCTTTAGCTATTGACCATATTTATAATAGCTGATTTAAGTCCTTAAAGGTTTGCTTGCTATGTTCAATGTTCAATGTCTGGGCTTCTTCAGGGACAGTTCTCTTGAATGCTTTTGTTCCCTCTATATGGGACAGACGTTCTGTCTGTGTGTTTGCCTTTAAAATCTTGATCAAAGCTAAGCATTTTAAATAGTATGTGGCAACTCTGAAAATCAGATTTGCACCACTGCTTTCCTCAGAGTTAATTGTTGTTAGTGTTCTTGTCATTGATTTTGCTGTTTTTTCATGGCTTTCCTGATTAACTCTGTTAAGTCTGTCTTCTTCCTCATGGGTAGCCAATGATATCTCTGCTCTGTTAGCTTAATGGTCAGGTTAAAACTGGAAAGAGATTTCCTTAATGCTGTGTTAGTTAGCTTTCCATTACTGTGGCAAAATACCTGATCTAATGGGTAAGGAGGAAAGGCTTATTTGGTTCAGTTTCAGAGTCTTCAGTCCATAATGGGTTGACCCTGCTGCTTTTGGATCTGTGGTGAGGTAGCCAGGAGCATTTGGGAAGGAAGCTGCTCACCTCATGATAGTTGGAAGTAAAAAGAGAGAGGAAGGGGTGAGGGTTCCAAAAACTCCTTCAAGGGCACACCCCCAGTGACCCAACTTCCTCCCACTAGTCCCCACCTCCTAAAGCCCCCACTGACTCCAAGTAGTGCCACAGACTGGAGACCAAGTCTGGAGAACAGTTATCCAAACCAGAGCAAATGCCTTAAATGAATAATAAGTTTCCAAGACTTTGATCTCTCTCTCTCTGTGAGTGTTTGTGTGTGATATTTTCAGTGCTCCAGCAGATAGTCTAAAATTTTGCCTTCACTTTTGCTTTCTGGTCTCACAGAGGCTTAAGGCCATGGAAGATGAGTGATTGGGACTTCACATGGTTTTCCTGGGCATGTGCCAAGTCCCATAGCTGCATGCACTCTTCGAGATGCCTAGGAATAAGTCAGAACTTTTAAAGCTTCCCATGGAGATCTCATCTTCATATTTTCATTTTACATCTTTTTGTTATTGTTGTTGACTCTTTTAAGCCCTGATTAGCAGCATTCATTTGGCAACTGTGATGTTAGACACTTTTCACTAATTATTTTTAACAAACACTGTAGTACTAATTGGACTGTTATTATAGAATAAACTTATAGTCAGGTCAGATAGAGAAGCCCTGAAAGACAGGGCACATAGCGTGGTGGTACAGTGCTTCCTAATAGGTAGGAGGCCCTAAGTTCAATTCTTAGCACCCAAACTAACTAACTAAATAAATAAAGACTTAAAAATGGAGTGCCTTAGAAAGTTCTCTTGAGGTGGGGCTATGAGAGCGCTATAAACTCATTCCCTCCCATTCAGTTGCTACTAGACAGCTGACTTTCATTATAATTATGAGATGTTTGGTTTTCAAGGTTACTGTGGACATGGGGAGAGGGCAACAAGAATGGGGTAAGTCAAAACACAAAAAACTCATTGTTTTTACTAAACTGAGTTGTTTTTCTGAAATGAATGCTCTTCCAATTGCTACAAGTCTTTGGTTAGTTTCCAGAATTCTGAAAAAGTTGATTTTGATATTTGCTATTGTGCTTTCATTGTTTTTATGGAGGATCAGATTTTTGAAGGTCTTTACCATTCTGGAAGTACTTCCAATATAATGAGTTTTGATATGTATATCTTACATCTTCTTAACCTTGCATAATGACTGTGCTAATTAACATTTCACCAACAGCACCTAAAAGTTCTCTGTTCTCCACATCCTCATCACTTTTGTGTCTTTTTTTTTCTTTCTTTCATTCCCTCTTTTTGTTACTGGGACTTGAAATCAGGTCCTGGAAACATTCTGGGCAAGTGCTGTACCACTGAGTTACATCACCACACCTACTTTTTGTATTTTTATTATTAGCCATTCTAAATGGGATAAGATCCTTGGTTTATACCCAAAGGACTTAAAATTAGCATACTATAGTAACACAGCCACATCAATGTTTATAGCAGCTCAATTCACAATAACTAGATTGTGGAACCAATCCAGATGCCCTTCAACAGATGAATGGATAAAGAAACTGTGGAATATATACACAATGGAATATTAATCAGTCATAAAGAATAATAATATTATGGCATTTGCAAATAAATGGATGGAATTGGAAAATATATCTAAGTGAAATAAGCCAATCCCCAAAACCCAAAGGCAAAACGTTTTCCCTGATAAGTGGATGATGATATATAATGGGGGTGGGAGTGGGGAGTGAGAGAAGAATGGAGGAACTTTAGATTCTGTAGAAGGAAATGAGGGGGGTATGAAAAATCATGGAATGAGACAGACATCATTACCCTATGTACATGTATGATTACACAAGTGGTATGACTCTTTATTCTGTACAATCATAGAAATGAAGTGATGTACCCATTTGTGTACAATGAATCAAATGCAGTTTGCAAAAAATAAAAAAATACATGAATATTTTTTTAAAATGGTGTAAGATAATATCTCATTGTGGTTTTCATTTGCATCTCCCTGATGATTTTTTTCATATTTTCTGACATTTCTATTTGTTCTTCTGAGAATATCTATTCAGATCATTTGACCATTTTTAAACTAGACTTTTTGTTGTTGAGGTTTTTTTAATTTCTTGTTTATTCTGGATGTTAGTACTAGTACTTTTTGTGGATTCAGTGACTCAAAGTATGGTCCCAATGAATTTCAGCTTTAGAAAGATCTTGTTTATTTCTCCTTATCCTCTTGGAAAAAGAGCATCAGGTTAGGTTAGAAAGCATTTGCTTCCTATTTGCATGTATGTATGTGCACACACACACACATACACATTCCTTTCTTTTAGAATCTGGAGGGAAGTCTTTTCATGAGACTCTGTGGGATATTTCTTAAGCTGAACAAAATCTGCTTATTAAATTTCCTTAACTCAATGGTGCAATTTAATCCTTAATGGACAGAATATTAGAGAGTCACATGAAAAAGTTCTAAAAGTTTAATATCCTGGGGAGGAGAGAAGAAAAAGGATAATGGTGAGAGGTTGGATAATGAGCACCTACACAAAGTAAGCTAGAAGCAGGAAGATATAGTGCTCTATAGTGGGGAACTGAAGGTTACTGTAAGCTATTGTGCATTTTATGAATACCAGGAGCTCAAAGCCTCTAAACACAAAGTAATGATATGAAGATGGAAATGTGAATTACTCTGATTTGATAGGGGAGGTAGTTAAGGATGGAATAGCAAGTAAGAAAACACAGGAGGAGTAAGTTTAATTTTTCTTCAACACAATGGGTTGGCTATAGTTTTCAATAACATACTATATATTTTACTAAGAACTAAAAGAGAGAAGTTCAAAGAATCCAAATGAAAAAATGATAAGGAGATGGACATGATAATTAGTCTAATTTGATTAGTGCATGCTGATACATGTGTTGAAATATCACACTGTACCCATAAATACAATATGATTTTGTCAAATATAAAATAAAATAATAAAATACTGTAGGGGACTTAGACTCAAAGGGGAAAAAATGATCTCAGTTGAATGGCCAATATTATTTATAAAATTTAAATATTTTATTTTCACTTATTGTAGATGTAATGTATTTTCACTTAAAAAATAACCACATTAATAAAACAAAATAGAATCACTATAGCTTTAGAATACATCTTGCCAAATTATTGATTAAATGGTCTTACCTTGTTCCTTTTATTTTTTGGCTCATTTATTCTCAAATATTTATGCTAAATGTAAAGTCAATTTGAAAAGTTCCACAGTTAATTTTATTGGGATTTTAATATCACATTGAATTTATAAATCCATTGGTAAAGAATACATGTATAGTATTAAAAATTTCTTTCTTTTATTGTATGCCTTCAACAAAATTTATTATTTTCTT